>NW_026692179.1:0-196086 GCF_021218885.2 Marmota monax
GAGGTTAAGGCTAGGATAGCATAACAGAAAATACACTGTGCTTGGCAGAGGATGAGTGTTGTGCTGTCTTTACTGGAATAAACAAACAAACAAACAAACAAAAAAACAATGTTGACATTTAGGATCAATTGTTTCTCTGGCCCTATCAGAGAACTGAGGTTCAATGATAAGCCAACACACCAGAATGTGCAGAGACAGGTACATCTAGGGAGATAGGACAACCAAAATCTACCTAAACTGGAGCAGAGCCACTGGAGCCATAATCAATTTTGAATAATTGCTGGAGGCTGAGTGTGCACATCCCTAGGAATGAGAAACTCCAAGGGAGCATAGTGGAAGTAATAGGCAGAACCCTACCTTTTCTCCCTTCCTTTCTTCCTTCTTTCCTTCCTACCAGAAATCCCACAGAAACTCTATGATCTCAAAAAAATTCTCTCATCATGGTTGAGGTGGGGATGGAGATGCAAAAACATAGGAAAGTATGTGTACCCTATGTCTTCATAAAGAGTAGAGAGTATTACAACAGCATAATTCTGATTTTTTTTTCCATCTGGGAATAGATTATTCCTACACACTTTAGCCCCATTTGCCTTTTGTGTCCTACCTAAGGGGATAGGTATAAAAAACAGAAAAGGACCAGGAATTTAAAGAAATAAATTGGAAATTATGCAATCAGGGAAGAGAATAGAGGGTGAGGATGGAAAATATTCCAGTCCTGAAACTCAGACCCACTTACAAACTGAGATTTAATTACAATATTATAGAACACTGGATGCCATCCTCCAACTTAACACTTGAATTCCATAGTAATAATACTTTATTATAGAAGAAGAGCTATAAGACACACATTCTCTATGTGTCACTCATCTATGTGACACAGTGTAAGAATTATCACAAAGAAAAATTAAAATAACTATTATTAATATATTTTGGGTTCTATTGAAATAGTTACTAAGTACAGATGGGAAATGTAAACAGGAAGATGGGAACTGAAAATACCAGGAGCAAATTCTAGAAGTAAAATATACAATAACTAAAATAAAGTGTGCCTTCAATGTCCTCATCAATAAATGTGACACAGTTGAAGTCGAAGTGAACTTGAAGCCACATCAATAGAAGCTTCCCAAAGACATAAAGAAAAAAAAATTGTGGGGAAAAAAAAAAAAAACAATAAAAATTTCTGTGGAAATTTAAAAAGGAATAAGATATGTGTAATTGAAATGCCAGAGGGATAGAGATAGAGAATAGAGCAAAATAAGTGAAGAAAAAGAATGGTCAAGAATTTTCTGAAATTGGAAAAGTTACTAAAGCAAGGAGCAACATACCTGCTCAGAGAAATCCAACCAGAATAAATACTAAAAACATAACTTCAGTATAATACCTTAAAACCAAAGAAAACAAAGTCAAACAAATCCTGAAAGAAGCCCATGGAATAAAAATATTGTATCTATACAGGAACAAGGATATGAATTTCATCCAAAGCCATGAAACAAGAAGTGAGTGAAATTAAAAATATGTCAAGAGGATTTTAACTAGGATACAGAGAAGTCATCTTCTGAGATTGAAGGATAAAGATTTATCCAGTCAAATAAAAAGTGAAAAAAATTATCTTCCACAGAAATACACTGCAAGAAATGATCAAATTTCTTCAGGCATAAAAATAAATATGTAGGTCAGAAATGGGATTTGTACAAGAAAGAAAATGCATTGGGAAAGGAATAAGTGAAAGTACAATAAAGATTTTTATTTTGCTTATTCTTAATGGATCTAAAAATAATTACTCAAGGAAATACGAGTAGCAATGGACTAGATGGTTATAACATATGGATGAGTAAAATGAATGACAGCAATCTACAGGAAATAGGAGGGAGGAATCAGAAATGCTATTACATAGTGTCTATGCCACCTCTGAAGCAGTACAATCTTACTTGATGCTGAACCTAGATTAAAATGCATATTGTAAACTCTAGGACAACCTTTAAATTTTTTTTAGAAGTGTACTTGATACACTAACAGAGAAAATTAATGGAATCAGGTAAAATGTTCAATTAAAACAACAGAAGTTAGGAGGAATGAATTTAGTATGCATAACCCAAACATCACCTGGAAAGCTTCAATCTCTTGTAATCCAAACGCCTGTTTTGTGCTTGTTAGCTTAGATGACTGTAGCACAAACTGTCAGATATGCAAACATTTATAGGGGACAAAAGTGTATTGGGAAAATAATCCTAGCCAGACCAGCTTAACCAGGCAGAAGTGCTAAACCCACCTGAAGAACATGTGGATGTGAAAGATAAGAATTAACAAAGCCAGATATGTGGTCCAAAGACTCTTGAGATTTTAACAAAAGGTGCTGCTGAGAAATCTAGTTCTTCCTGAGAATATTCCAGGGAAATGCATGGTGTGGCTCTAGGATGCCTCCAACAGTGAGTGCCAGCTGAGAAAGGAAAAGGTACAATTACAGAGAAGGAACAACTCTACAAAACCTTGAGCTCATCCAGTTTAGAGTTCCATGATACTGGTGATAGATTGTTTTTTAACATTGTGAAGATAATTATGTTGCCTTGTTCACTGTAACCTTTTGTCTCACCAAAAGTTACTGTGTTATTTCAAGTCCTTGACTTGTCAGAGAGTTTATTTCATTATGGGACACAGAAACATCTTACCACCCCCCAAGGACAAAAGAAAATAAAAATAAAAATAAAAATAAAAATAAAGAGAGAAACAAAGAAACAGACCAAAGAGCAAAGAACAGAAAACCATTACACACATGGTAAGTTTTAGTCTAATGATATCAATACTCAGTACAAACATGACTGATGTAAATACAATAATTAATACACAGATTTTTGTATTAAAAAATACCCAGTGCCATTGTCAATAGAAATACATTTAAAAACCATTAGAGAAAGTTATAATATGCTAAAACAAATCAAAACTGAAGTAAGTATTTTACACAAAATACAATTCAGAGTCAGGAAGATTATTAGGAGTAAGGAAAACTATAATTGTTCATTTTCCAAGAAACTTAACAAACCTAAATATTTTCTACTTGGAAAAGAGTGTCAAAACAGGACAAAATATGATAAAAACACTTTATCCCAGAACCTAAATACCCAGAGCAGAAAGTAATACTAAAAATGCCTAATATTCTCAGAAAAAGACAACCTAAGACACTGAACAATTTAACTACATACTTCAAAACGTGGATAAAATAAGAATGGAATATAATTTATAAGAAGATACTCTGGCACATATGTATGAACACTGTTTTCTTAAAACATTGATTTTCCAGGCTCAAATTAGGAAATACCACAACAAAATGAATCTAAAAAATAATATCAAAGACTCGTTAATTTTCCCACACTGTACTAGATAATTAAATAACTACAAAATAAGTATCATTTGTTCTGAATAATTTTAGAGACACATTTGATAAATTAACAAAACCACCCAAGTTGTTGTTTAAAAAAAGCAATTTAAATGCCAATTGTTTTTGATCACATAGAAATTTGGTGCATTAAATTAACATCTGGTAAACATACTAGAAAAGTTGCTTACAAATAAATATTCACTTCTTCCTGTACTAAATATAGTTACCTATAAACAATGTTAAAGGTTGAGACCATTTCCAATAATCATAAAAATAAAATTTATACATACCCCATGTGCACATACACATAATACCAATGTTGCTTCTGTTATGTCTACCTATGTGTGTGTGTGTATATATGTTTGTGTGAGTGTCCATATTTTTGTGTGTGTGTTTATATATATTTTCCATGATTATATTATAGACCAGAAATACACTCGAACTTTAATAGGAGATAGTAAACAATGAAGAAAAAATTACCTAGTTTAGAAACAAATACTAATATCATCAAATTATCTGGATACTTTAAGTCTAGAACAAGTTACAGTATATGTGGGCCAAATTTACATTTTGTTTTTGTTTCTGTTAAGAACTACATACAACATATTCAGTTAAAAATATGTAAAATATTCAATAAAATAATGTTTTTTAAAAGAGTAATAAAAATTGTTAGGGTTCTCCAGAGAAACAGAACAATACAGAATATAGTTACTTATTTGTTTACATGTCTGTTCAATATAAATAATTGGCTTATATGTTTATGAAGGCTGACAGGTTACAAGATGAACAGTCAACATGTTGGAGACTCAGAAAAGACTGTTCTGCTGGTTTGAAGATGGGGAAAGCTGATGGTATAGTTACAGTCTGAAATCTGGAAGACTCAAAACCCAGGTAGAACTGAAGCTCCAGTTTAAATTTAAAGATAGGAAAAATATTGATATCCAGCAGCCCCAAGGCAATCAGGTAGGAAGAGCTCCCCATTACGCAGCAGTATTTTTTTTTCTTTTTTCCTATTTAGGCCTTCAGCTCTTTGGATGAAGTCCATTCACTTTAACAAAGGCAATCTGCTTATCTCAGTCTACCAATTCAAATGTTAATCCTATTCAAAATGCCCCCAGAATAATGTTTGAACAAAAGTCTGGATACCCCAGGACTCAAGTCAAGTTGACCATCATGGAAACTATCAGAATATGACTAGCCTTCCCAGCCACTTTGAAAGGCAAGGGATTCTTTTGTTAAAAAAGGACCCAAATTATACATCTTGAAAAGAAACACCGTGAGATGTGACATCTTAAAATTCAACAAAATCAATGAAAATAATTCACTCAATGAAAAAAAAAATTGAACTGTAGATTAGATTTTAAGATTTAACCCAGGAAGCTGCAGAAATTAAAGGAGGTGAAACTGTGGAAAGAAATTAAGGAATGTAGAAGACAAAGGAGAATTTGTGCATCTGAAGATGAGGAGAACAGATCAAAGACAGAGGGGAAGTAATATTTGAGAAAATAATAACTATAACGTTAAAGAATTAATAAGTCATACAAATTTGTAAGTAAAAAAGGCATAGCATATAACCAGGCAGTAACAGTGGGAAGGCATATACTATCACTGTGTAGTAAAGAAGAAATGATCAAAGATATGAGCAGATTCATAACTGCAGAAAAGGATAAAATCTGAACACCTACATAAGACTGATAGCCAACTTCTCAAAATAATAATGAAAGTGAAAATATTATGGCAAAACACTATCATACATTTTATAAAAATTAGTGAAAATTGT
This sequence comes from Marmota monax, assembly GCF_021218885.2. NCBI lineage: Eukaryota > Metazoa > Chordata > Mammalia > Rodentia > Sciuridae > Marmota > Marmota monax. Next base: position 5,154 of record NW_026692179.1, read on the forward strand.
CAAAATAGAATTATTTTGCCAGCTGAACTACAGAAGATGAGGGAGAAATAAAGACAAATCAATAAGAAAAAGAAAATTTTATCATTAGTAGTATTTCATAAAATAAATTTCCAAAATATATACTGATAGATAAAATAATTACAGAAAAAAGAAAGTAACGTTACAAAAGTAAATGGTGAACAAAGATATTGACAGATGAGTGGACAAAATTCTAAAAATGCCACCTGTATAAAATGATAATGAATTATAATACATAAGTATATAAAAATGTTCAATATCCCTAGAAATCAGGAAATGCAAATCAGAACTACATTGAGATTTCATCTCACTTCAGTTAGAATGGCAGTCATCAAGAATAAAAATAATAACAATGTTGGTGAGGATGTGGGGAAAAGGTACATTCATACATTGTTGATGGAACTGCAAATGTTTACAACCAATTTGTAAAGCAGTATGGAGAGTCCTCAAAGACTAAAATGGAACCACCATATGATTTAGCTCTTCCATCTTTCATATTTATCCAATAACGTTAAAATCAGCATGCAATAGCAATACAGCCACATCAGTGTTTATAGCAGCTCAATTCACAGGAGCTAAGTTATAGAACCAGAGCGGATACCTCTCAACATATGAGTGAATAAGGGAAGTACAGGGGGACTGAATTTATATTCCATGCATGTATGATTATGTCAAAATAAACCTTTTTCTTATGTATAACTATAATGCAGTAATAAAAACATAAAAAGATAGTGAATTATATACATAATTTTAATATTTATATAATATTTATACAATCATGTTTTAGTTTGGACTTACTCTTTGTAAAAAGAAGAAACATAAAAACAAATAATTATTTGAAGGGATCATGGCAGAATTTCCTCAGTGATTAAGCTCTTATGGTAGGAAATAAATTAATATTTGACTTAATGTCCAGTTAAATAATCATACACAATTTTAAATATAAAGTTTAAAATTGAAACTGTGTTCATAATACTCAAATGAGTATACATAACTAATAATATGAAGCTAAAACAACAAAAAATTACAATTCATAAAATAAGATAAAAAATATAATGAAAAAAGAACATAAAAATATGAAAGATGTACAAAGCACTACAACTATAAATGTAAAGAAAAACATAGATGTAAAGATGGAGATTAACTGTACTAGAAAAGAAAAAAGAAAATAAACAACAACAAAAAATAACTTCAAGAATAACAAAAATAACAACAAAAAATTACTCTTCTCAAATATATCCATAAACTAAGGAAAAGTTGAGAGTGATAAAATGAAATTATGGAAAACAGATAGCAATCAAAAGAAACTATAGTAGCTCTCTGTTATTCTCACCAGGTAAATTTTAGTATAAAATTTTTTTAGAAATGGTATCTATAAAATTACTATTTAAATGTTAATTCATCAGGGAGATATGATAGTTATTAACTCATATTAACAGAAGAAAATTTAGCAAAATATATTAGACTATAGGGAAAGTAGATAAATATACTATTATGATGGGATGTTTTGATAATTTTATTTCTATTATTAATAGGAACAATAAATATAAAAGCTTATGGAAGATTTAAACAGAACACTACCCTGGATCCCATTTTCATTCAGAACAAAAGCATGTCTTTGTGCTGCCCAAATAGTGTTTAAACTGACTCCTTTTCTCCTCTTGGTGCCATCTCAGAATACCTTCCATCTTGTTTAACCTGCTCCAGCTCTTGGCCAACCAACTCTTAATGTCCTATGCATGCTTCTCTCTGTGTAATGACTGAGATCACTTCCTATCTTTGCTCTGACACCACTCCCTATAAAAGGTGATGTACACTTTCTCTACTCCAGATATCCCAAGTCAGTTCTGTTTTTTCCCTTAACCACTTATCTTCTTCTATCATATTACTCAATGTGCCCATTTCTTACATTACTTTTAATTGTCTGCCTTCCCACCCCTGCTTGAATATAAATTGTATAGAGGAAGGGATCAGTATTTCCTTCACTGATATATGCCAACCACTGGAACACAAAATATACTCAATAAATATTTGTTCATTGAGTGAAAGGTTGACAAAGGCTATGACAGACCCAGATAAGCCAAGTAGAGAGGATGGGATGGTCAAAGGCAATTGATTTTTCCTGTAAGAATTCAATTCTAGCAATGACCATCAGTAAAAATAAAAGAAATCTGTTAGTAAAGCTAAACCAATTCCATCATGGGATACTTGCTGGGTTGTCATTGATGCTAAGATTTCTGACACTTTTTAAGGATCCCTCATTAGAAACAATATTGGTAGATAGAACCTAGGGATGCTTCAGGACTTTCAGTGAGGCTAATTTGAATATATGTTCCCTGTCTTGTTGAGATGAAGACATCACTGTGCCTTAGCTCTAAGAACTTAGAACCTAGTGTCAGAAAAATCATTACTAAATAAATAAGTTCAGACAAACAAACAAAACAATTAGTAATATATCTCAGTTTGTTGGCAAAAGGTTCTAATTTGTAATGAAAGCATTTATATATTAGGAAACATGGGCATATTAAATGATGTAATATATCTAGGTGTACATCTCTTTCAAATTAAGAAAAATATTAGTCAGACTCTACCTCTACAAAAGAATTCCAGTATCTTCTGAGAGGAAATATTTCACAAAGTCATAGGACTCCAAGCTAGAATCTACAATGCAATTATTTTGCAATGCTGATAATTCCTTTACATGCAACCATAATTTATAATATCATTAAAATATCTCTATGACTCTTCATTTATTATTGATTTCATGTCTTATCTCACCCTGTTTGTAGTCATGGCTCTTCCTACAAAAGCATGTCAATGTAAATCTTTACAACAAAATTGAAACTATGTAAAAATGAGTTAAATGCTTAGGATTTGTGGCATCCATTATTAACATCCATCAAATGCTAAAATTGTGTTGAGATCAAATAAAGGAAATTTGTTTTGTTTTGGGTACCAGGGATTGAACTCAAGGAGACTCAACCACTGAGCCACATCCCCAGCCCTATCTTGTATTTTATTTAGAGACGGGGTGTCACTGAGATACTTAACACCTCACTTTTGCTGAGGCTGGCTTTGAACTCTTGATCCTCCCGCCTCAGCCTCAGCCTTCCAAGGCTCTGGCATTGCAGGAGTGTACCACCAAGTGAAGGAAATTTGAATAAAGAATGTTCTAACTTTCTTTGGCCACCATACAATGTTTATATGAGAATCACCGGTGATCCAAGGACTATTGTCTCTTTAGAGGATTTCATAATTTGGGTAATTGGGTTCAAGTTTACTTTGACAGTTTGGCTTTAAAACATTTGTGGGATGGCACAATAGTTACTATTGGTCAAAAGCCTACATTTTCAACCACATTCCTTTTATCTATTCTATAATACTTTTCCTTTGTCATTAATTTTATTGCTGATAGTTTCTATTTGGACAAGAAATATGGTGCTTTAATCCCTTTTTTCAAAATCCACATGAGAATTATACCCGTCCCTTCAGTGTTTACCCCTAATATACCGAGACCTTGATTTTATAGTATAGTAATAATTTGTCTTCTTGTAGAAAATGGTATTCTTCTAAGTAACAGGTAATATATTCTTCTGTTTACACACACACAGAAACACATGCACATGATGCCAACAATAAAAAAATAAGATTTTTATGTCTAATTTTCATTGTCATAATTCAAGATTACTTATAAGGTGAAATGAAACAAGTGTATAATAAATTTATTATAATCATTATTTATTTACAATATTTCTTAAGTCCAAGAGAACTCAAAACATGTTTTCTTCAAGTTTGTCTCTCAATATTATGTGCATTTATGAAAATATATTTATTTCTTCAGATCAAAGACACTCTTAGTTATTGGATGTACAATTACTCTATGTGCCACCAAGATATCCAGAATGCTTCCAATCACTTTAAAATGCTATGAAGCTGAAGGCAAAAAACAGTCTTTCACATTAAAATATAAATATATTTTATATATTACCTTATATACTTATATATTTATTTTATATTTAAATTTTTATATATAAATATATATAATATATATACATATATATATATATAATTTATATATTATCTTCCTATTCCTTGTTAAAATATAAATTGATATCTCACACATTTTGATTATATTTTTTAAATAAAATTGTCATTTCTGTACTATATTATGTGAAGGAATTTATATGAAAATCAGAACATATCATTGATGACAACTGCATTTTGGTGTAGGTTGCAGATATATTTTTCAGCAGTAATTATAATGAATCAAATAGATTTTTCTCTTTCTATTATTGTGAAGTAGGTTGAGAGTATTATGAATGCATCATTCTTAGAAAAGCTGCAGATAGGTCATGAAATTTAATGAAATAACTAGCCTATCATAGAGATAAATTTACTTGGAAGATTAGATATGGCAATTGATGTAGGAGGTTCTGCTTCTGGTAATGATAGACTAGCTCATGAGACATTTCCTCTAATAGATAACAATTGTAATCTCCAGAGGAAAAAATTAAATAAAATGAAGCAATTATCTGAAAGCAATAGAGAATGACCAGAAGCAGGCAGACGATACAGAAGAGGAATCACCATTTGGAAGATGGAAATAGCACTAGATGTGTTTATCATTTTTTAAAAATATGTATTGCTTTTATCCTGAAAGCAAGCCCAATTTGTAGCATGTGAAGTAACAAAAAGTTAGATAGAAACTTACAGTTTTCTGGCTTGAAGAACTACAGGAAAGAGTTTGGTGGCTTTCATACAACTAGACAGGGATCCCATGGGAGGAAAAACCTCAAATTCTGCACATGAACTCTTCAAATCTCTAGCTGACTGCTGAATTTTATATGCATGTGGCGGACTCCAAAACATCCAGCATAGGCTGAGTCAAACGGATTTCTGCTATTTACCTCAGGAAAGTTTTGAATTTGAGTTCAATCAGTTTTTAACCATTTGCTATTCCAAAGACTAACAAATACTGTACGATTAGAACCCAAACTAGAATTTCTACAATATTTTTATCCACAGTGTTGAGAATGCATTTAAAATTTGACCTACATTTGAGAAGAAAGGAAACCAATCTAAGACCATCCAGATTTTGCAATTAGTAGAAAAGAATGGTCAAACAGCTGTTATCATCATGTTTATAGACAGAAAGTAAAATATGATTTAATGAACGAACAAAAAGTTTCACATAATAAGGAGAACAAAAAGAACCAAATGCTAATTTTAGAATTGAAAACAGTATCTAAGAAAACATATATAATATCTTAATGTCTAATATGATTAGCACTAAAAACATGATAAAGAGAAGGAAGGAAGGATGAAGGAGGGAAGGAGGGAGAGAGGAAAAAAAACTGTAGCTGAAGAACATTTTCACCTTTAAACTCCATGTATTTAAAGTTTGTGTTAATAGTAAAAATCACCAAATTAATAGACTAGAATACTTCTTCTTTTGAGTCCTTCTCTTCTATGAATAAAGTGTCCAATCTTTTTTTTTTTTTAACATTATGTTTTATATTCCACTTACTTTGTCAGACAGATACACTCAGCTTAAAATGTTCTGATGTGCTGACTATAATCAAATGTATTTTAAGTTCAGGAACAGGACACCATTTATCAGACATCATTTAATGTGATCTTCCATTACAAAATGTAAAATCTTAATCCACTGTATTTCTAGCCCTTCTGAGCACTTACTTTTTTTTTTTTTTTACTTTTAGTTTACATTTGCTATATCTGAAATCCAGACACAATGGCTTTCAATAGAATTTATATTCTGTAAGAGAAAAGATCATGGATTTCTGGTTGAAATTAAGTTTACAAATGACTTTGATAAAAACTATTTTAATAAAAGTATTAATGAAATATTGTATCAGTAAATATTAAAAGGAACTAGAACAGTAAATGATCCTGATGGATCAATTCCTAGAAAAAAAAATTATCGGTATTGTATAAAGCTAAATGCATAACCACACACTAATTATCTTAAATTGATATATATTTTCTTCACTTTTCTGCTCCACTGAAGATCATTATACTGACACTTATAATATAAAACATTTTAAGAAAAAAGTAAGATAAATGATCTCAGGCCTTAACCATAATCAGTGTAAAAGTCAACCATGAAGTTTCCAAATGAGAAATAAATCATACAGGTTTTTCTTTGACTTATATAGGCATTTTAATTACGTTATTTTTAACTTAGTTACTATCCACTCCCATATAGATATTTTTTCCCCTTCTAGCTATGTATTTAAGTGTTGCAGAATTAAATTGGAACAAAAAAATAGAACAGAAATGTTATAAATAATTATTTAATTTCTACATAATTAAAACAACCCAATTCAACAATGCTGGAACAATTACAATGAGAAAAATAGATAACTAACAGTAGAAAATTGTTTTTTATATCCATTATTATTTTCATGTCTAAAAATAATTTTAAGGGGAAAATAGCCATTTTATTCTTAATATAATCTGCTTTCTTCCTCTACCACCAAATTTTGCATAGGTATTTCCAGGACAGAGCCAATATCTTATTCACCTTTGTCTTCTCCAAAGTACCAATGTATTTAAATAGAATATTAGATACTTAAAATTCTATATAAGTGAAGATTTCACATTTAAAGAAGAAAATTTTTTTCTGAAAGCTTTGACTCATTCTGGATTTATGCACATTAACAATTTTTCAACTCTTATACTTAGTTTTCAATTAAAATATATAAGAAAACATTTTAAACTAAAATATAAGAATTTTAAATTCAATAGCTTTTGTTATGGGCTATATTATACACAAGGTAAGTTAATATGTTAAATCCAACTTCCAGGCCTTCAAACTCTGACAGTTTGGAGATAGGGTCCTTAAAGAGAAAATGAAGTTTAAATGGGATTGTTAGGATGGATTCTAATGCACTATAACTGGGATTCTTAAAAACAGAGGGAAGATCATGTGAATAAACAGAGAAAAGACAGTAGAAACCAAACTTGCTGACACTTTCATCTTGAGCTTTTTGCCTTCAGAATTGTTGAAAGTACATTTCTATTTTTTGGGACACCCACACTGGGGTACTTATTGTAGCTCTAACAAACTAATACAGCTAATGTTACAAGAAAGGTATAACATGTTCAGTTTCCAGTTTCCATGGAGTTATTATTTTAATAAGATCTGAGTATTGTTTACAATTATATATTTATTCTACCATGTTTTTGTAGGTAAACATTTGAAATTTAAAAAAAAAACTTCATTATTTTATTTTACAAGTTTTGATACTTTGTTACACTGATATAGTGTAAGAGTATAATTAAAACTCATTTTAAAATTCAGAAAAAAAGTGCACTAAATTAAAAATTTTGGGAAATAGAATAGAGATTTTTCAAGAAATTAAAAATGGAACAAAGCTTTGACCCAACAAACACACTACTGGGTATATATTTGAAGAAGAAATTGGTATGTTTGAAAGATGTCATCCTTATACTCATGAGGTAGCTCTGTTCATAATAGCCAAGATATGAAAGCAAACTAAGAATCCATCAACAGATGAATGTATGAAGAAAATGTGATGTACATTCACAATGGGGTACTGTTCAGCCAAAAACTATAAAGAAATTTTGTCATTTGTAACAATATGGATGAACCTGGAGATTTCTATGTTAAGAGCATTAAATCTGGCTCTAAAAGACGCCACAGGATCTCATGCACATGCAGAATGTAAAATCGTAATTTCTTAAGAGTAGAAAATAGAATGGTGGTTACCAGAGATAGGGAAAGTTGGGGAGGGTAGATTAGGGAGTTGTTGGACAAAGAATACAAAAGAGATAGTTCAAAGTCCTATTATACAACATGGTGACTACAGCCAAAGGTGAGATATTATAGTCTTGAAAAATGCTGAAAGTGGACATTAAATGTTTTCACTGCAAAGTGATGATTATGTGAGGTAATGCATATGTTAATTAGCTAGATTTAAACATTGCCTTAGGCCTATATACTTTAAAATTACAGGTTGTGTATAATAGTTACAATAAAGCAATGGAATAAAATCAGAATTTTTGTTTAAAGGAAAATTGCTGAATTTTCAGGAAAGACATTTTGTATGAACTTAAGCAATTTTACAGAAAATTTGAAGAAAGGATAATAGTTTAATACAAAATCATGGAACTATTACTTCAGCATTTGATATGCACAGTCCATATTTTTCTTGGCTGAATAAGAAAACCCAAAGATCTAAAGAATTTTTTGTTTTGCTTGTTTGTTTTATTGTGCTAAGAAAAAAAATTGTAGAGAGTATTCCCAATGGGCAAAGTGGGAAATCAGGATTAAAAAATAAATCCAGCAAAAAGAGACTACTATATTTTCAAAAACTTTGATCTTATCATGAGGAAAAAGGTTAAAGCTTGGAGGTAAAAAATGCTATTATTTTTATAAAGTGTTTACAGATACTTAATTTAAATATATTACATATTCCCTGAGATATTTATAGATATTTATAGATAAATGACATTTTACATTTATTCATTTATTCATTTTACATTTATTCATTTATTATTCCACATTTGAAAAGTCAAGGGCAGTCTTCTTGGCTGTTTCAAATTTGGGATGTGATCACCTCAAATGCCTTTGTTTAAACAATATAGAAAAAAATATCACCAATTTAGAGATGATTTCCAAACAATCTTATTATTATAGGGGAGATAGACCCTGGTAAGTACTAATCCCTTGAATAAACTTATCTCAATACATATAATTTTTAATGTAATTTAGTGTTCTGATCTGTATTTTAAGAAAGCAATATTTTGCTAGTGTGTGCACAATCATAGTTATCTAAAGGTGACAAAACAGAACTGAAAATTTTATATTTTTGACCGAGTCTTATTTTCTGGATAGAGCTAACATCCTGAATATAATTTTATATTATTGTTATTAATATTTATTTCTATACTAAAGAAGAAATTAATTTTTAATGGTAACAATAATGCACATTTTAAAGTTAACATATAATTCTTAAAGTTTTCAAAAACTTAAAGATTATTTAAAAGATTAGTTATAATTTTTAATCCTGAAACTAGCAAACACCTTATTAAGAATTTATTGCAACATTGCTAATATTGCTTGGGTGTCAGTCCTGTAGAAACAAGCTTGTTAGAATTAGAAATATTTGGTGAAGAATAATTGAACAATTTTTGTACGGCATCTCTCTATAGTTAATCCTATAATAGTTATCCATGAAGACTGTTTTGAGTTAAATAGTACATTTACATGTACTATCAGGGCCACAGTGACAGTATGGCTGCTCATATAGGCAGACAGAGTCTAATTCTGATTCAATTTTAGAAGAAGACAAAAGAGATGAAAAAAAAAAAAGGAAGGGAATGATGGAGAAGGGATGACAAGGAATAAAAGTAAAATCAAAGTTAACTTCCATATTTAAAATTTTAAAAGTCTAGATGTGTCATAACAAATTTAGAGAGCAGTAAATTAACTCTAAGAACTAGAAATCATATCTATAATGGAATGATATGATTGTATTATAAACCACGGTAACCTTCTCCAAGGTATTTGCTAGGTCATACTGAAAAAAAATAAAATAAAATAAAAAGAGAACTTTTCATGAAGAACAACTATTGCCAAAGTATGGTTCTAATTTTTCATGAATACAGATTCCTAAATCATTCTCTTTTTTCATGTATGTCTAAAAATGGCTCTCAGTTATTTTAGGCAAGTGTGTTTACAGCTTATTCCTGATTTCTAAGTGAATCTGCATAATGAACTACACAATGATCAATAAATAGAAATGTTGAATTCATGTCTGTAAAAGAAGATGTCAATTGCTACGTATATCCTATTCCTCAATAAAGCTTACCACCATGAGGGAAAGAACTCTATTTCGTTCAACTTTGTATTAAACTAAATAGCTTATTGTCAAGCATATTATTTAGGTATTGAATGAAGGAAAGAAAGAAAAAGCAAATGGGTATGGATGGGACCAACTCCATCCGTGATTGCTCACCCATGCTTTTCAACCTGAGTGAAGCATGAAGCAAAATCAAGGTGAGTTCACTGATAATGAATGTTACAGAAAGCTACTCATACTATATAGTCAACACCCTCTAATATTGCTGTGAAAATAAAGCCCTTCAATCTGATATACATTAACTTCATTAGTTATATCCAACTGAATGATTTTTAGTTGTCTCTGGACTTAAGCTCCCTATTTTCAATTGTCTCCTAGATAAATTGCCTATAGAAATTTGTTACTACAAACTCAGTGGGGTAAAAGCCAAGTCTGTTCCCCTATTCCTGATCTGTGAGATCTCATTGTACTAGGCCAAACACAAAATAGTAGAAAATTGTAGTGACCCCTTGTCAAATGTCTTCCTTAACCAGTTAGGCTACTTTGTCAACACACTTGTTGCTTTCTTTTGTTTTCTTTTTCTTCTACCTTGTCTCTCATTTCTTACCTAATCTCATTTCATTAGTTATTCATGACACTACCTTTATTCTACTCAAGATTTCAGATCAATCATTCTATGTCTCAAATTAGTGTAATAAAAATGTTACTAAATTCAATACAAATTGCTCAAATTGGCATCCAAAATCAAAGCTCAACACAGCTTTTAGGATTCAGTACTAATAATTTGCTAATTTGGCACAATAGATTAATCCAGTTGAGTCACTTCTCTTCCTGACACAGTTGCTGAAGTTGTTTCTTTTCCCTAAAAATCACCATCTCCCAAACTGTTAAAATCCTGCAACTTCATAAAGCACAGAATTGTTACTATTTTTGAAATGCCTTGATATTTCCTAACAGAAATGATTCTTTTTTCCTCTAAATCACCCATATATTTTTGATGATGCTAATTATAATCTGTCTAGTGATTCAAGTATTTTTATATTTTTCTTAAACTTATTAGATGTATTTATGAACTACCTTACCATGAAAACTCTATTCACCTTTGTATCAATTATAGAACATAGCTCCATGACTTAAAGAGTGGTCAAAAGTCATTGAATAAAGTTAAAATTTCAGCAAACTAAATAAAACAGCCACTCAAATTTATGCCAAAGAGCTTTTGGAGTCTATAGAAAACTTTGGTACTCACTTAGGGAATTCCTCACCACAATGTGTGATAGCTGCTCTGTGACTCAAGAGTAAACATTTGGATGTCTGACTGGAACCATCTTTGTGGTTTGGTGGTCTTTGAAACAGAATATATTTGAAGGACTGTTATCAACCAAAATACTTTTTTGGTTCTTTTTCCATACAGGTACTGACCACAAAGAGGAGTCCCAAGTGACTAAAGTAGAGGAAACGTTTACTCTCATTCAGCTATTTTCTGTCTAGAAGGCTGCTGACCATGCTGTAACCCATGCTTGCTGCTGAATCAGGGAAAGGAAATGAAAGGGAACCACTGGTACCCCTGGGCAAGTGGCCCAAACACACGCCTACATGACTGCCAAATCCAAGGAGATGAAGATGATGACTGAAAGCACAAAAATGGATATTTTTTTCTGGTAAATAAACTTAGTAGATTGCTTAAAAAATGGCACTAATGAACTTGTATTATTACTTAATACAACACACACAACAAGACCCAGCACAGGCCCGCCCCCACTGACCAGCAGATCCACACAGAAGGCCAGGCTTAGGTCTAGGTCCACAAGACCAACCAGCAGACCCATGCCTGAGCCCAACCCCAGACCTAGGACCATCCCATAAACCTGTGCAGGAAAAAAGGACAAGGTTATTTCCAGAAACACCAAGCCAACCAGGAGACCCATGCTGGAACCTGGGCCCTAGCCATCCAGCAGACCCAAACCAAAACCCAGCCCTACCCCATCTCTATCTTAGGACACTGCAGCCATCCCCTTAGCCTTCCCCATGCAGTAGCCTCAGCCTTGAGACAACAGATAGGGCCTGGAGGCAGCTGTATTTCTGAACAGACAGCCCACCTTTTTAGCCCCATCTCCTAAAGTGATTTCATCCATCTTGAGACACCCCCAGTGCTTTCTTGAGTTACCTCCACTATTGCCACCACCACCTTTAGTTGCATTAGCATTTATGATGGGACACCAGCTGGGGTCTAGAAGCCTAATACCAAGGTGAGGTACAGGTAATCTTCAGGAACACTGTAAGATTATAAGGTAGAATCTGTAATACCTCAGATATGCACTGCAAGAAAGAAAGACAGAAACATAGACAATATGAAAAAAGCAAGGGAGGAAAGTGCCCCAAACAAATCAAATGCATTTGATAAAATATCAGAGAAGGAGTCTAAAATGTATATAACTAAAATGATCCACAAATTAAAGAATGACCTAAGTTAGCAAATACAGAAAAAAAAATCACTCCAACAAAGAGATAAGAGAGCAAATACAGGCAATCATGTATTATTATTAAAGAAAGAAGTCATCATTCTTATTTTAGATATTCTTATTTTTGTTTAGTGGTGATCAAACTCAGACCATGAGCATGCTAGGCAAAAGCTCTATCATTAAGCCACACTTCCAACCTTTCAAATTCAGTTTCTTCAGAGAATATTTACCTTGTCTTAGCAATGTTCATAGTAAAAGATAAGATTAAATTTAAAAAATCACTTTGCACCTACTAAAAATAATGAAGGCGTATCTCAGAAATAAATCTTTATAACTTTCTCTTCACTTAGAAGTGTCTACATTTTTTTCTAATGTAGGTAAGTCGTACATATGATATCTTGTCATAACAGATAAAAAATAAACCATTTCTACAATATATATCCAATATATTTGAGAGTATATTGTTGTTTATCAGTCATTAATTATATTTTATAGTTTTATATGTGTACCTAAAATAAGAATGTTGACCTCTTTCTTTATATAATAAATTTGTGTTAGATTAATTTGTAATAATTTGTTTGGTACTATCAAGATGAAAGAAGCTTCAAGGAATTCTTAGGGTAATAAGAGGTCTTAATAATCCATTATTATCCATTAAATTTATATATATATATAAATTTTTATAATTCAATAAATAGTACTTCTCATATGAATACTTATTTATTTTCAAATGCCTGTAGATACTATTATAATATTAAACAAGTACATTTATTTTAATGTCACTGACCTCATAATAGTTTGATTGTTACATGTTTTTCTGATTAGACTTGCTAAAATTCTCCTTAATACCATGTAGAGATCTACAAAGCACTCTGACACTAAAAACCAGTTCCTTGAACTTTACAAAAGTTTATGTACTAACATACTCTATTTGAACAAAGTATTTGTCTTTAACTGATGTAACCTAATCTATTTCTTTTTGTCTTTAGTTAGTGGAGATTCAAAATATCTGGTTATGATTAAATATTCATAATCTCTTAATTTAAAGTTACATGATTCAGATTATTTTTTATTTTTTGAAGAAAACAGAAAATGTACCCCCCAAAATGCCCTATGTATAATTTTAAAAATTTCTATCCTGCCTGAAAGATGCTAGTGTTTCACACTTCAACGTATATTAGGCCGGCAGTATGGTCAAGTGCTGTATTGGACAATTATTGGTGCTTAGTTGCTGCTCAACACATATCAAATATAAGTAATTAAAATGATAATACCCCCAAGCAAAACATTAAAATTTTTACATTTCAAAAGGGGCTCATTAAAACCAGATGATTATCTTGGCTCATAGGACTTGGCTAAAACCTCCATATCAAATCCATAATCTTACTTGCTAGCATCACAGAATCACAGACTCAAGAACGTGAAGGGTCCTCCAAAATTTATTTGACCTCTTTCCCAGCTGTTAAATTTAAAATATCCTAGAGAGGCTATCTAACATCTCTACAAATTCACATGCAAGAATACTCCAAGAAACTTTACATCATTAAAAGGCTTAATTTTTTCAGTAGGCAAACAAATAAACACAAAACCTTCATTATTTCATTCTGCTACAATTCCCTTGAGGCAATCTTAGCTCTTTCCTTTTTTGCTTCTCTACAGTGAAACAGAACAGCACAAGTTAGAAGGGTGACATTGAATAATAGTTCACTCTATCTCTAATATGCAAGCAGCACAAACTGTCTTGTTTATTATTACCAGCCATGAGAGATTTAAATTCTTCATAAAAATTCATAAATGAAACTGAAAATTTGTAAAGTTCATGTTTGGTTAATGTGCATATTTATTATGTTTGAGCAACTGATACAGTCAATTATGTAGTAGTCATTATCAGGAAGAGTAAAGTGAAAGGAAATTGATCAAATTTCCTTAGGAATATCCATTTTATAAAAATCATATTTTACCTAATAATAAGACTTCATATAGACAACTAGTGAGGTAATAGGTAAATATCCTCAAGGAGTTTATGAGTCTACCCATTGGAAGTATGCATACTTTATCAAAAATAATCTTAGGTTGTATTAAATCAGTTAATAGGCATACACTATTTTTAATATACTGATTGGAAATAACTTTTTATTTTACTTTTGAAACCCATGGGAATTTATCATTCTGCAAATAATCCTAAAACCTACGAATTATAGTGCTTAATAAAGTAGTCCCTTTCCTCCCATTTATAGTATACTCAGAAATATTTAATGTATATTTCCTTTCTGCCACTGTACCTCAAATTGACATAATTAAGCAGTCTAAACTTCAGTTTAGAAAGAAGGTGAAGTTTTATACCATAAAGCTGATGGCATGTAAGAGAAAAGACAGTCTTTTGAAGTTCAGATAAATAGTGAATCATCATCATTTTCCAGCCACACCTGTTCACGCTGAGTGCAGTCTCCCTAGTTGAGTATAGGATGCTGCTGATTGCAGCTCACTCAGAACATTTATCAGGAAAACTCATTTTGTCCTTTCAGCTGAGAAAAATGGAAAAAGCAATACAATGGAGATACAAGATATTTAATATGCTTCCTTATGAAGATACAGTATCTATTTCCTTCATACATCATTCGAAAAGCATGATACATTTAAGGTACTGAATTATTTTCACTTGCTTAAATGAGTTAATATAATTAATATTAAATTTGCACACCTACATTAAGTATAGATTTTCATATCAATGTAAGATTTAATCTAATATAAAATAAAAAATCATGTTCTTATAGTAAAAGAATATCAATTTATTTTTCCTCCTGAGTGCTCTTCTCTATGCTATGCATGTTATTATGTGGTGTTCAATTCCTAGAAAAAGAGAAAATTTCTTTTCTGTGGACAATAGTAGCCACATGATTAAATATTCTGTTCACTTAATGTAAGCACCTGTTTTGATTCTAAAGCAATCATATACTTCTTAGTTATGGTTGATTCTTGGGTCAAAGCCAAACTCTATAAAAATCTATACATCAATCCATTTACGGTTATGTATCTATTTTTTTAAAAATTGATATTCATATAATGGTGACATGAATTTTACAGTCTGACAATTTGAAATACTTTTCTTTAAATAAAAAATTCACAAATCTATTGTGACTATGACTTTATAAATCCCATGATAAACTGTCAAGATACATGTAGCTCAAGTTGACTTAGAGTTAGGTTTCCATCTTAACTATCACTTACATTCCACTTAACTATATTGCCTCTAATCCATTATTCTATTTTCGGTTAGTTCTTCCTTTGCTATGGAACTATAGAAGGGTCTAATGCAGAGGTACATAACCTTTAGTGACGTTGAGACATGTAAGTTCATTACCTCATCTCATGTCTTTGTCAGCCCTTCTTTTTTTTCCTCTGTGATAGTCATGTAGTGTTAGCCTAGGTAAGATTTCTTCATTTGGGAAGAGACAGTAATATGTCCACATAAAGCTCTATACCTTTATTGGCAAAACTAACAGAATCTGAAGAATGTACATTTAGCATCTCTCTCTAGCATCTGCATTTTAAATCCTAGAAAAGAGTTTATATTGCCATCATTAAGCCAATAACTGGTCAAAGTAATGGGTAATATGGTAAGTCAGACGGAGGACATAGAATTCTCTGTTGCAGGAAGGAAAGTAAGGTGGAAGGGCGTTTATGACAGTGGTCCTACCATAGTAGGTGAGATGTGGATCTCCAAAAACCAAGAATGCAGATGGCTGTTAACATATTAAATGAGGGAAAACAATAGGATTAAAATTATGTCTACGTAATTTTACCTTGTAGCTGTCCAGTCAATACATAGATGTACAATTCAGTGAATAACTCCACCTAACATAATTCTTTCACTTATAATAGAAATTTACTCATTCTCTCCCTCCTGGGCCCAACCCAAAGACACACTCTTTAAGTCATCTTTTTTAAAGCCAATGCCACTTGCTAAAGTGCATGTCTCTTAATTAAGTCCAGATGTGGGTCCTTACAGTACCATGCCAGTGTTCTAACTATAAATATAACCATTCACATCTTACCCAACTGAGAATTGTTAGGAAAAATAGAGATAGAACAATAAATACTCTATTTTGAAAAACAAAAAAACATTAATTACAAGCTCCTCCTTCTCTACTAATGCCATAAATTTATTACCCAGCTCCTTTGCCCATTGTTCTCCACAGTCACACTCAGGAGGACACCAGGGAACATAATGCCCCCCTTGCACAGGGCTCTGTGATCTAAACAGTAGTTAAGAGTACTTGTCTTGGTCCTACAGGTCCTCTAGAGAATCAGATAGATGATTTACACATGTGGATTTCCCTAACAATACAAATATATTCAGAATAATTCCAGTCAATTGTCATCAAAAGTAAAATCTTAGCATATCATGTTTCTTAAATCTACACCTTGTGCCTGAATTTTCTCTCTCAATAATATTGAAGATTTAGAGATTCTGGTTATATTTTCTATTTGTCAGGTTAATGGCTTAGCAGAATAAGGAGGCAGAGGCACTTGCCTATGTATATGTAATATCTGTGATTAAAGAAGAGAAAAATAAATGATTTTTAAGAGATCTTATATATTTGGCTTTCCACATTCTTCCAATGTTTCCATCTTATTTCCTATTCTATCTCTCATCTTCTTGGTCTGTCTAAAAGACATTGTCCAAATTCCAGTGGCCATGGATTGAAAACTGGATTGCTTTCTAGACTAAGACAATAGGCTTATATGACTGTTTTTTTAAACAATGAAAAAGAAGAAATAAAATAGGGGCTGGGACAGTAGCTCAATGGTAGAGCACTTGCCTCATACACTTGAGGCACTGGGTTCTATCCTCAGCACCATATAAAAATAAATAAATAAGAATTAAGAAAGAAAGAAAGAAAGAAAGAAAGAAAGAAAGAAAGAAAGACCTCTCCTTAAAAGAAAGGAAATAAAGGAACAGAAAACCTTGAAAAGTAGTTTTAAAATTGTACATGGTAAAAAAAAAATCAAATAGTGCCAAAAATTTACAATGGTAATAATTTTCACTGTATTCCATGACCCTCAAATTTTAGTTCCTTAGCTAAAGGTGATCATTGAAATCTTTCATGTATTTCCAAAAATGTTCCAGGCATGTATGTCTTTTATAATGTGATACCTATGCATACTCACCAGAATGTCTACATAATGATGGGAAAATACAAAATATGACAATAAAGTGAAGAAACTGATCATTTATACACTGCTGATTAGAATTTTAACTGGTACAGATGTTTTAGAAAACAGTTTTGTCAGCATCTCCTAAAGATAAACCTGTATATGCTTTATGACTAAGTAATTCCACGCCCAGGTACAGAGCCATAAGAAATGTGTTCTTGTGTACACAAAAAGACATAAATGAAATTGTTCATAGCAACAGTATTTCTGGTAACCTCAAATTTAAAAATGTTTATCAAAAGTAAAATGAATAAATACGTTGTGTTTTATACATACAAATGCACCTAAGGCAATGAGAATGAAAAGCCACCAGTATTTGCAGCAGTATGAATAAAAGTCACTAATAGGAAGCTTAATGAAATACATCAGAAACAAAACATAGTATCATATATAATTCCATTCACATTAAATATACCAAAGGAGAAATTAATCTGTCATTAGGAGTCAGAATAATATTTGTCCCTGGGACTTGGTAGTAACTAGAAGGATTCTGTCTCTAAATATTTTGGGATCTAGGGTATTAATTTGTGAAAATACATTAACTAGTGTATATACTTTTCTAAATATATATTAAGCCTCAAAAATAGTTGAAAGATAAGAGGATAGTGGAAAGAGATCACATAGTTTAATCACATATTAAATAAACAGTTTTAGTGAATGTAGTAGAGTTCTATTTAGGACTAGGGTGCTTTGTTTACTAGCACGATAGTAAATATAATATTATAATATGCATAGTTCTATTTTGATATGTACCTACATATTTTTAAGTTTAGAATATTATTGGGATATTGAAACTTAAGGGAGATTATATCTTAGCAGGAATAATATTCTTTTGGCAGAAAATTTATTAAGATGGTATTTTGCTTTACTCACAAAACTTTTTTTTAATTAAGTGCTTAGATACATTATACATAAAATATTATATCATAATATTTAATACATGTATGAACATATTTTATATCTCTCATGTATATATATTCATTTAAAATAATGAAACTAGATAAGAAATGGAAGCAACTCAAATGCCCACCAATGATTAGTGTAAAAACAAAATGTGAAATATATTTAAAATAGAATATTGTTCAGCCTTAAAAAAGAAGAAAATGCTACTGCATGTAATAGCATGGATGCATCTGGAGGACATTGTGCTAAGTGAAATAAGCCAGTCACCAAAAAACTAATACCATATAATTTCATTTACATGAGATTCTAAAATAATTAAATTCATGTAAATAAAAAGTAGAATGCTGACTACCAGGCATGCGTATTGGAGAGAGGGAAAAAGGGAATTGCATTT
Organism: Marmota monax; assembly: GCF_021218885.2. Taxonomy (NCBI): domain Eukaryota; kingdom Metazoa; phylum Chordata; class Mammalia; order Rodentia; family Sciuridae; genus Marmota; species Marmota monax. The sequence continues at coordinate 23,996 of NW_026692179.1, forward strand.
TATGTATATAGAGTTGGAGATTTGCAAGATATGGACTTTCCAGTGATCTGTGTCACAGCAATATGAATATTCTGATCAGTGCTGAATTATACACTTAAAAATGGTTTTAATGGCAAAATTTGTTATGTGTTTTTACCAGAATAAAAATGTAAAATGAGACATAATAAGTCCCAAATGTTATGTTTATCATCTGTTTCTTGTAGACTCATTATCCAACCTAACATGATAATAGAAGACATTCAACAGTGTCTTTGTTACAGATAGTGCAGATGATAGTTTCATTTCTATCACAATAAGACAAATGGAAAAATAATTATATTATATGATAATTAACTAAAAGAGTAATAGTAATATGGCAATCACTTCAGCAATGTATTTATATTTTTATTTTCTATACCAAATACTGTGTTTTCCTCTTAAATAAATTATGATCTCTAAGCACTAAAAAAAATCTTTCATTTTGGAGTCTAGCCAGATGCAGTGGCTCACTCCTGCAATCCCAGCAATTTAGGAGGCTGGGACAGGAGGATCACAAGTTGGAGGCCAGCCTCAGCAATTTAGTGACACCCTCAGCAATTTAGTGAGACTCTGTTTCAAAGAATAAAAAGCACGGAGGATCTGTTTCAGTGGTTAAGTGCCTCTGGGCTCAATCCCTGGCAAAAAAAAAAAAAAAAAAAAAAAAAAAAACATTATAGAGCTACATTTTTAAATTAAGGAAATTAGGATTCTGAGAGTTGAGGGAGCTATACAACCACACACCACTACAGAGAGTAACAGAAACACAAGACCAGATCTTGGGCTTATGGTCTCACTCACCATTATGTCATGTTGCTTTAGAAAATGGTAAGGTTCTGTTCTTTGTAATTACATCTTCTTAAGTAATATCTAATCTTGAAGTAAACTGCTGATGGCTTCCTATGCTAATAAGAGAAAACTCTACCATTTAGTGACCAAATCTGGCTTTTAGTCTATATGCAGCAACTCAGTAAGAAACTTAATTTAAAAATTCAATTTAAAACTTTAAAACATTTTTTATAATTCTAACTTAGTTGAGACTATACATTAAAAACTGAATGGCCCAATCTCCGGTCACAGAGATCATGTAAAGTTGAACTTTGAGTCAAGCTTGTTTGCTTACCAAATTTGGTATATGTTAAATGGTATGTAGCTCCCATAAATACAGGGAGCATGAAAGGTCTTCACCACATCAGAGTTTGGATAACACTTCATTTCACCAAACACAAATATAATATAACTTCTCTATTCTATATTTAAGGGGCAGGTGTTGACCATATAATAGTAACTTTACTAAAGTAATGTCAACTGGCAAAATATACCCCACAAACAATATTGGTAAATACAGTAGGCTCATAAGGAAAAATGCACTGTTTATTTCTGTTTTCCAAACAGGAGGAAGGGTTACAGCACATGGTAATTACCTTGAGGCTTTTTGCTTCACAAAAGGTAGCTTTCAATTTCATGACCACAATTCTGGAGAATGCAATCAGCTGTGGTCACAGTCTCTACAGGCCCACCTTAAAACTCTCCCTGCCAATCAGAGCCCAAAATCCTGTTGTGGGAGTGGACAATTGAAAGCTTTAGGCTTCAACTTTCAGAAAGAGAATAAACTAGCCCTATGATTGAGGCCACTGTGGAAACATGATCTCCTCATGACGGATGTGGTAGCATTAAGCTGTCCTCAATATCCCTTAGCTGTGAAATAACAGCAGCAAAAACAAAACCCTTTCCAAAGTGGATCATTTTAACTTAAGTGGAATGAACTGAAGGTCTTTTCATCAGAGTCAGTCAACTCAAAGCAACAAATATTTGCTTGTGTAATATGTGTAAGTTGCTATGTTACTATTATAGAGACCATAACACATAATACATACTATTGCCATTTATGTTTTTAGATGTTTTTGTTCTAAATTCAGATTGAATTCAAACAGATTAAATTCAAGGAAATAAAATTCTATGTTGATAACTTGATTTATCTGTATCTTAATCTCCCCCTTGTAATCTTCCCAGAATTGTTATATGCAAAAGCTGACAGAATTTGAAGGTTGATTTTTGCTCATTTATTTATTTCTTCTTGAGTACCAAAAAATGTTTTATGTGTAAAGCGTCATTGAATACTAATCAATATTCTGTTCTATGTGTAGTAGAAGTGAACAAAATAAGCTGCACAGTGACATAACTGCTATTATAATGGCTTATGTGTGGGTTATCAGATTAAAGAAGAAAATAATTCTGAGCTGATCAGGAGATGACTTCCTATGGAAAATTACAAAGTCTAACAAGATGGTTATTTAAGTTACTTGAACTTGATTCTCTTTAGGGAGTTTCTACTTAATAATTTTCTTCCTATTTTGGTACAGTTCAGTACAACTGATCAAACTAATAGAAGGAGGTATTTGTGAGCATTATCTTGTATACAGCCATGCAGATTTGAATTTAGGTATTCATATTTGACAGGATGGATATATTTTTTCAATGCTATGCATTTGCAAAATGAGCCAAATAAAATGGCAATCTTACCACAAATGCTTTCGATTCTTCATGACTTCCAACTTGTTTCATTTTATTTTTATTTAAAAATGTATGATTTATTTTCTGAAATTGCATTTGCAAATATCATGTTTTAAAAAATTTTTAATACAATTACAGTAATTCAATACAAACACCAAAATCTATTTTCATTACCTGCAAAAAAAAAATAACTTCACTGACAGACAAGGGTCACTTGCTTTCCCAAAGGAGAAGAAATAAAAGTCAAGACAATGAAGATGTTTAGTAGTGGTTTTTCCATTTTATGTGTTCATATGCTACTGTGATTTTGGAAACAGCTGTGAGTAGGAGTTTAAAAGAATATTTATTTCCTGAATTTTTTAGTGACATAAGTCACTTAGATTTTTGTCTTGATTATTGATATGAAGGAAAACATTGTTTAGTTCAAAAACTTCAAGTTACCTTAAAAAATGCGCTGCTTTCTGCATTTTCTAGGGAATTAGAGTTGAACAAAAGAAAGAAAACAAATTAAATAATTTCAAGATATAGTAGGATCTAATTCCTTAGGCAATTCAGTTATTTAATACATCTTGTTAATCAACCACAATGCTTGTAGAAAGCACAATAAATTAATCTAAACCTGATTTTTCCACCTGAACATTGTAATGCTCTTAAAAGATGAGCATGAGACCAATGAGAAAACAATTTGTGCAGCTGATTAAGAGATAAGCACTAGATTGATTTTAATATAATCACTATCAGAACGTACTTCAAAAACACATTTCTATATTTACTATTTCATAGTATGACACCCGCATAATACAGCAGTGAACAATTTGATGTGAGTCTAGAATTATACTGGGATATCTAAAAAGTTACACAACATTACATGTGTCCCATTTTTATTCTGGTCCCTTGTGCTTCTGTGGATTGATTTTCTCTTAAACTATGCTACTTTTCAGATGATTATAAACTCAGATTTTTAATTCATCTGATTATTAATAGATCTGCTTTGGTTGTTCTAGTGACTAGAATCCTAAAAATAAAAAGATTATAAAATCTCAAAGGTATCATTTATATAGATTGGTATAGATATAGATATTGAGTGTTACACTTGGTCTTAAATCTGTTGTTGAAATTATAGCAAGATTTAGCTATTCTTTGATTTACCAATGACCAAATAAAACTTAAGCTCTGTTAAAGAGAAGCAAAAAATTCATAGGAGTCTTTAGAACTGTTACTAAAATCCCATCTGTCTATCTATCTACTTATCCCCCTACCTCTCTACCTACCTACCTAATGTCCACCTGCCTACCTCTTTTTCATTCTTCCTCATCTCTTATAGCCACTACAGCTGATGGTGTGGATATTTCAAAGGTTGTGATGTTTTGGAACAATAGACTCATAGTCTTCTGCCAAGTTTTCACTTATTCCAAATTTAAATACCATGAGAATAGACATTTCTGGTTGCACAAGCTGCAGAGTCAGCCAAAATAAATTATAATGACATATCCTTTAGTTTCCCATCTAACCCACTGCATTTTTCTAGGAATAAAATAAAATTTTCCCAGACATACTTTGTTTACAGGTAGAATAACTGCTTCAAGTAGTTTCCTCCACATAATGTACCATTTCATGTATGCTTACAATAAACTTTCATTTGGTAGTTTATCTAAACTGTCAGAGGATTCAATGAAATCCTGTTCAGCGTAATGATTGGATTTGCCCTTCTTACATGGTGAAGGAATGTTTTGAATTCGGGAGTGGGGGGAGGGACGACTCACATAAGACTGCTATAGTACATTTTTCCAATAGTGTTTATTCTGGGCAGACAGTGGAAGTTACTTTAAAAAAAAATGAGTCTGACTAGACTTCTATGCCGCAGCAGTGGGCAAATGTAGGTTGTTTTTAGAGTAGTGTGAGCATGGACACAGATGACTTTATTTTCTGAGGTAACTCACTTGCAGTGACATGAAAGGAAATTGTGGGATGGTGACTAACACAAGTGGAAAGAGTGGAAAGGCTCAAGAAAACCAAAATAGAGTTGGTGTTTAAGACATTTCCTTAATTGTTGCTTCTTGACTTAACTCCCTCTCTCTTTTCCATCATACATCTTTGAATTGCCTTCATCTTTGAAACATTAACTGAGGCAATGATTATTTATATGCAGCAGGCAGAATATTGGAAGGTCTTGTTTTAGGATCCTTTAATATATATTTTAAAGTTCACATGAAATAGTCACTGAACCAACAATTGGAAATTCAGAAGTTAGGGTCCATTAGACACCAAATCTAGAATGTTAATAGCATATAAAATCAGAAGTAGAAACTGGTTTTGGTGAGAAGGCTTTCAAATTTATAGATTTTAATTGAAAGTGCTATTTTTGTGATCTATTTTTGTAATCCATCCAAAGCTATCTCTTTTAAAAACAAAGAAAGAATTGTTCAAGGAAGCTGACAGCCCAAGTAAAAGTTTTGATTTTATTAGTTTCTGGTTGTCACACTTTCCTGAACTCATTTATCAGCTGTTCATTTTATTTAATCTTACTTACTCCTTTTTCTAACTTGGGGAACTTGGATTTCTTCAAGTTTTCTTTCTTGGCTCTTCTCGCCCTCTGTTATTTTCTCTACCAGTATTATCCCATAGAGCTTTCTGTAATAATGGAAATTTTCTACAACCTGCACAGCCCAATGTGGCACCTTCTGGTTACATGGCAGTCAGCACTCCTTTGAAATATGGCTAAGAAAATATTAAAGAACATGAATGAAGGATCTTTCTCCATGCTTCCAGCTCTGACCATTATTCCTTGCTTCTGTTCATATACTCTTTTTCCTTTTCCTTTTACTTGTTTATTTCTCCTCTTTTGACTTTTTTGACCTATTTCCTTTTATTCAAATCACCTCCTTTGGAGATCATCTTTATACCAAAAGATTTATCTATCGCCTATTATTGTTGATACCAAAGTCTCCAGGTCTGTAGTCTTCCAGTGATTTATTCAGCATGTGTTTATTTAAAAATTAGTGGGTTTAAACACTATACATAACTAATCTAAGGGAGAGCACTGACTTTACATAAGGATTACTGACTTTACATAAGGACTACTTCAGGAAATGGATACTTCCCTATTGTAAATTTTTGTGAGGACATCTCACAACCACATGTTATTTAGCCTGCTCCTATATGGGAGTCACTTAAGAATTTTAGGCAACTGGATTTTGCTAAAGCTGAAAAATATAATTATTAGTGTACATAAAATTCTTTCTTTCTGGAAAAAATAATGTAAATGGACAAAACCAACAGCAATAGAAATAATTAAGTAACTTTAATCTAAAATCAGGTATTAAGTACCACAGTATGTGAATGTAAATTATGTGCATTGTTTAAGTGGGTTTTTCCCTTCAGAGACAATGTGGGAAAGGACAGAAAGGTCAAGAAATAAAGTGAGAGGATGAGGCTCAAAACTCAGTTATTTTGCAGTTTGTGATGTAGCTGTTCTTGGAGTAGGCTGATGCTTAATCAGAGAATTTTGGTAATTTAGAAGAGCAGGAATATTACTTGGAAAATATGAGTTGCATATGATAAAAGCAGAAAAAAAGAGCCCTTCCTTCTCATCTTTGTCTTTTAAAAATATATACTCTAGATTCTTCCAGTTTGTATATTCCAGCATTTCTTTCTCTCTCTTTGTGTATGTGTATACACACTTTTAACTGTTTAAAGGTATATGTCACCATAAACCTTCTGAAAATAATGACCTCCTTCTGCATAGTCAAAATATCAATAGCAGTCCTAAAATATTAACAAAAATTTCATAATACTATTGAGTATGCAGTCCATAATCATATGGCCCCAATTGTTCCAGAAGTCTCTTAAAGTCTTTGTTTGATATAGAATTCAATCCAGTTTCATCCTTGCATTGGACAAGTATGACTCTTTTGTCAATTTTGGTCTGAAAAAGTTTCCCCACACAAATACCTTTGGGGTTGTTGTTTTGTCTTATTTTTCCTGACTCTTTTGGTTGTTTTTGTTTACATTTTATTTTAAACTGTCCTAGCCATTTGTCCTGTAGAACATTCCACTCTCTTAATTTACCTTATTTTATTTTCCATGATTACATTTAGGAAAAATCTAGTTAGCAAAAATACCACACATGTCCCTTTTAGGAAGTACATAATATCATATTGTTCAACTGTGTGTGAGACTGCCTGATCACATGGCTACAGTTAGTGACCATCATATCTCTTCCTGGCCATTTTTTTTTTCCTTTTGTAACCATTTAGTAATCTGTAGGGCAATAACTTACAGCCATGGAAAGCTCCTTTCCCTAAATGCTTTTTACCCATTGGTTTTAGCATGGTTATGGTAATTGCCTGAGTTAGTTCTTATATTGGGAACTACAAACTGATTACTTCTCTAATTTCATTTTATATCATCGTGTCTTCTAGGTTTATTATTTACCATTCTTCAATTTAAAAAAAAAAGATATTACCTTTCTTTTGTTTGTGCTCATCCATTTTAAGGGATTATCATCTATTATTACTCTCTTAATTCTCAAATTAACCAAAATTGGAGTGGCTTAGGTGCATCCTCCCTTTATTTTCTTGACTCTTTTTGTGTTTTACCACTTTTTTCCTTCCCTCTGGCTCAATGTATATTAATCTCTTCTAAGTAGTAATGGTCTTCAGAAACCAACATCAGATAGTGTGTGTCACATTATTCCTGCTCCTCTGTAGTAGGCAGACATGGGAAATGCCTTCTGGCATTTTTGATCAACTGTTTGTGCTAATATATCTTATAAAATTTTAAGGTTGATTGAGGTTTTTTCTTCTTTTCCTTTGCATTAGTACTTAATATATCTCAGTGAAAATCTTTCTGAATAATATCAAGGTATTTTTTAACCTTAACATGCTTAAAGGTTATACTATCACTAATATGAAATAACAATTCCACTTAATGAATAGATTTAGAATTTTTATTATTTAAATTTTTGATCATGCTAAAAATTTTACTTAAGTAAATCTCGCTCCAACTATAGCCATCTTACCCATTATCTCTCATCTACTTAAAATAACCATTTTCATTTTTTCTGTCTTATTCTGTCTATTCTTCTGGGAGAAATATATCCCATTTTTGCATAAATCATGGTATACTAAGATATTTAGTGCAGTCTTTGACTTTGCTTTTTTCAATAAAATTATATTGTAGATATTACTTATCCATCATACATACAAAATCCATACAAAATACTTATCCACCAATTTATATAGATTTTTCTCATTCTTTCTAATGACTGATTTTTATGTTCATACCATGATTATTAATTAACCAGTTTCTTATAAGTGACCATTAATATTTTCAATTTTTTTCTATTAGAAAATAATTTCATATCAAGTAACCTTTTGCATATGGTTTTACTATTTTGTATGGGTTATCTTCAAGGGAATTTTCTAAAAGTGGGATTGTAAGTTCAAGGGTAAATGCAAATGTGGGTTTTCTTAGATAGTGCCACATTTTCCTCCATAGGATTTTGCTGCAAGAGACAGAAGTCTCAACCAAAGTCTATGCTGTCAACACTTTAAAGTTTTCCAGTATTACAATTGAAAAACAATAATCTCAGTATAATTTCACTTTGCATTTTTATTGAAGGTAAGCAGAGCATACTTCCATGTTTTATATATGTATAATTTTTGTGGAATTTATATGTCTTTTACCCATTTACTATATGCTTTTCATCTTTTATTTATTAATATTAGAGCTTTTAAAGATTAGCTATCATTATAAAAATTAGCTAAAGCATGCTATTGTGCGATACTTAGTAAATTTTTGTTTCTAACAGAGGAGATACAGAAGTTATTGTAAGAACTTGACTTTTACCAGCCCTGTTAATGAACAACTATTCATCTTTTCATATTCAACATATGCTAGATGGATCGAGCTGATCCTGAGCTCTTCCTCTCTACCTTTTCAAGTGAAAAATCTCCCTTTCCTCCATTAATTGGAAATAAGAAGGGAAGAAATAAAACAGCACTCTTGTGGACATGCAGGTTCTCTAATGAGATGTGGAGTTAAGAGAAAGATATGAAAGCAATGATTGTCCTCTAATATTGAAGACATGAATGAGGATTCCTGAACACTTTCTCATCATTTCCCAGGGTTGTGGGGTGTCTCAGGAGAATGGCCTTTGCACTTCCTGTACATTGCTCTCTGGCTTGTTTGTACATAGCAAAGTCTACTTCTAAACCTGTGTGTTCTAAGGCAACATGGAGGAAGTGAGAGATTAAAAAACTGTTTAGAAGTTACAATTTTAGGATGTGATGATTGATTGCTTTGGACAAGGATCTGTAAAAATCCAGGAAAATGTTTCCCAACCATGGTACACATTAGAAACCCTCAGGGAACTTTTTTAAAATTAACTTTCCAGGCTCCACCCCAACCCTAGTGAATCAGAACTCTGTGTCTGTGTCCAAGGTAGTTGGCATAGATGATCTTGTGGAAAGATTGGTATTTTGTGTTAGAGGTGTGGAATGCTACCTGGAATTATTCTGATAATGGGTATCATTTCATAAATGTATTGGTCTTTTAAGTACATTCATTTATTTCTGTAGTAATTTTTTGCTTTATTTACACATCCTGATTATGATCTTTTGCCAGCAGTATGTATGACATAAAATTTTCAGTTTGTATACTGTATTTTTTGTGTATGAATGTGTTTATAAGGTATCTTTTAACCTAGGTTTTTTAAAAGTTTAACATAGTTCAATATATCACTCTTTAGGTTTTTTTTAGCATACCTTCTTTAAGTAATATTTCCTTGATCTGACATGAGGTCTAAGTTCAATTGTTTCTAAATCTTTTTTTTTTTTTTTTAAACTTTTAAAGTCTAACCTTTTGCACCTAGAACCAATTACTTGTTTAATAGTGTGAAGTAGATATCTCACTTTATTGTCTATATATATATATATATATATATATATATATATATATGGTTTCCCATATCTGTTTATTAACAGTCAATTAGACTATCGCTTCATGAAGTTAGTCTGTGAAGCAAAGGAGAAACACTGGCTACTGTAATGAAGTCATGTGGAGGTGGAAAAGGGATTGCAGGCTTTGGGACACATTTTCAGGACAAGCTCTGGGCATATGTGCAGCTTCTGTGTAATTGCATAGAGCTTTATGCCTAGAAAGACATTAAGATTAGTAATAATGTTCTCCTATTGCTACATAGGATTCTTAACAAATTTTTTTAACACCAAGCCCACTTTTTTTTTTTTTACTTTGTACTGGACCTATAAATAAAGTAGATATTTGTAGATATTTGAGGAAACATCGTATGGCAATGTTTGTAGAGTTTTTTACCATTGTGAGATTCTATGAACATAAAGAATGCATCCCCACCTTCCAGGTACAGGTCCTGTGAGTCACGATAGAAATTTCCTGGCCAGGAATGGCTCTTTTGATTTGAAAGATAAATTTTTAATTTCTCATAAAGATAGATATAGATAAGTAGGGAAAATAGATTGAAAATACTGGGTTGAGCAACACAAGGGAGAGTAGAAGCAGGGGAAATTCGTGGCTATGAGGAGTGAGTAAGTTGTAGTAGATACTAGAGTCAAAAAATCAAGTGCTTCTTTCCACTAAGCCCTGGGTAGTCCTGTGGAGTAGAAGGAGACTGAGCTTATGTTTCATTTGAGAGAAAACCTGACTTATCTCTCAATGAAGAAATGTCTTCAAACTTTAAGTTATGTACTTGTTGTAAAAAATGCATTCAAGGAACAAAAATAAATTAATAAAATCTTTCATTTGTTTAGACAAGTAAAGAGACCCATTTTTCACCATGATTTTGTTTTCATTTTTTCGTATTTAGAAGACATTTTCAATTCCATACTTGATCCCAGCCATCCACATTTTTCCTAGTGGTGTTTGCGTTCCATACAACAATAATGACAAATGCTGTGATTGTGAGGGGTAGGATCCCAGAGAACATCTTGGGGCAAGACCAACTGAGCCAGAAAAACAAAGACAGGAAAGAGAACTGAGAAGTAGCTGATCGAAAGACATGTGTGTAGAGAAGACTGAAAGGGGACATAATGGCAAGACCTTGTATTTTGAAAACTATAAAATAAAGTGTAAATCAATTCAGGAATCATGGCAATAAACAGGAAAGCACAGAAAAGAAAAGGGAAATACAAGAAGAAAAGACTCATGGATAGTCATGGGCACAAAGTCCATGGAGATAAACTTTTTTTCTACTTCAGGGAAAGTTAAAAGAGTGATATCCACTCAGAAGAAAGATGAGAAGTAAAAGAATAATTATGATAAATAGCCATCTTAATTATTTTCTTTCTTTTAGTATATAAAACTGCTTTTCTACCTATAGGTCAAAATCCAATAGAAAACTATGGAATCTTTTAGTTAGTATTAACAAACATTAAAATCAACAATAAAAATAATACCCTAAAAGAAGACAATGAAAATAGAATAAGATAGACTTGACAGTATCAACATGTAGTGCCTTTTGTAAGGAAATATTAACTTATGAAACAATTGTATCAATACATCTATAATTGTATTTCTTAGTCTGAGTAAGGGTAAAATACATTTTGAGTATTCATTCTGGGGAACCTCTTAAATTTTCATCCAGCTCAAGATATTTAGGTAATTAGATTCCTGGTGGGCAGGTAGGGCTTATTTCAGGAGACTAGAGGAAGGGTATAAGTAGGAAAAACACATAATTTCAAAAACACTCCATATACAAGACAGAAAAACTGTTATAATTGCACTGACCTTTTTATTCAGTAAGAAATAGTCATCTGATCAAGATACACACAATTTCAATGTAACTTTAAGAGAAAAAAAAAACTTGAAAGGTTAATATGTTAAGACAGGGAGTTGAAATGGGGGTAGAGGAAAATAAAAATACATGAAGCAAACTTTGAAAGTTATTCCCTTTAACTCCCAGAAAAGAGCAACAACCTATTTTATCTATTAACCTTAAAATAAAAACATTCCATTTCTCTTACTGCATTCCTATCATCCATCAAATCAGACTTGTAAGACTTATCAGAAGGCTGCTTGCTAAACTAAAAATTTGTGAATGTGGCAATACAGAATAAGCTTTTGCTAAAATATTATATACAATTCATGAGCATTTATGTTTCACTGTACAAATGTTAATCCTTAACTCAGACACTGTCTCACCAAATGAGGGAAAACTGAAGCCTGTTAAACCCCAGATAGTGCCGCTGAACCTAGGAAATGGGGGAAAGTATAAACAAAGCAAATACTTAACCCTGCAATGAAGACATGTCAACATAAACACGACTGTACTTCTAATTTTCCCCACATATGATATTGGTAATTCAGAATTAGCTTTGGATTGTGCAAACTGAAATGTGACATTCATTCTATTTCTGAACATAGCCATGAAATTCTCTCCTAGTATTGTCTGGTAGTGTGAACATTTGTATTTTTACATTCCTAGATATTTTCTTGATTCCAGGAAGTGCTTCCCAAGTTTTTTGAAATATCTCTATTTCCAAGAATAGTAACAGCAATGATAAAGGAAAAATAGGGAATGTATCAAAAATAGGGGATGTGTAACAAGCTACCCTAAAACAGAAGTAATTAAAAAAAACACACATACACATTTATTGTTTCTTACGATTTGGGTTTCTTCTGTCTAGATAAACATGGCCAAAGTTTGATGGTCTAGAGTGGTCTCACTCCCATGTCTAGCATGGCATAGAGTTCTCATTTGAGAAGGTTTCTCCTGCTCTAGGGTTATTTTGGCTGTCTGCACATGACAGTGTCAGGTTTCCAAAGAGCAATGAGAGCAATACCCTGTGCATAAGAGTTTTAAGTCTCTGTTAGCATCCGATTTGCTAATATTTGTAAAGAAAGTCATATAGATAAGTCAAGAATCAAGGGACAGAAAACAGATTACCTCTTGATGTAAAAGTTAAAAATTGAAAGAGACTCAGATTTACATAGCAAATGTAAGTGTATATGGTTGGGTGGTGAAATTTGTGGCCATTTTTATAATTTCCCGAAGATATTATATTTTTGGAACAAAGGCAAAACATAAACAGAATTTATGATAACAGCATTAAAATATATTTTCTGATCTTTGAACTCAAGCAGTCTTAGGAGGAAAGTTGAACCTCACTTCTAACATAGTAACCTGATTTGTAAACTAAGAAGGATGGATTAGGTTTTTAAAGTCTTATTTAGCTAATCTGGATATTCTATAATGGAATCGATGAAAGGATAGTGTTTTCTAGGTCTTGGTATCATTGATAATTTTAACAGAACATATCGATTTAGTAAGAGAAAACCTCTCCCAATCTCTGATAGTGGAGTGGGAGTAGAGAGAGCTGCAGTTCAAACCACAAACCTGCATCTTCTCTGACCTGTCAACTCTTTCTGCATTGGGTGTTTTTCCATGTTTAACACATCTGGACTACTGAGAATTCATTCAGGTGTAAATGAAATGATTGATGGTGGGTGGGAAGGGAGGAGCAGAGAGAAGAGCTCTGCTGGTACCTCCAGAATCCAGTATATGTAGGAATATATGTAGGAAGTTACTTAGTTCACCAATAGGTAAAAGACCCATTTGGATTTAGTATTCATAAGTATTTGAAAATAATGTATGATATACTCACCAAATGGCAACTACCTTTCTTAACAGGAATTACATAACCTATGAAACTATCCATAATATAAAGACATTTTCATGAAGTGAACCTTTTATTTCTTAGGTTTGTTATAACAAGTATAAAGAAAACATGTGACAGAAACATGGCTCCTGTTGTACCCAAATTCATTCCCAATAGAGTGTTTTAAGCTGGGCATAATCACAAATATAATTTGTGAGGTTGGATCTCCTTTTATGGCCAAATCATTAGTGCATACTATATATAGTACCTAATAAGAGCTCAAGCTCTGTAATAATCATACCTGACTTCAAATGCTGGTATTGTCACTTGCAAACTAGGTCAATTTAGACAACTCTTTAATTACTGTAAGCTTAAATTTTCTAATTGGTAAAATCAATAATGATAACATTCATCATGGTTTGGGAAAGATTAACATATATCAGATAATAGCATATTTTATTAGTTAACATTTGTATTATTATGGTTGCTAATTTTACTGTGGATAACAATGGGACATTTACTCTTATTGCTCATTGAATATAATCAACCACAATATGAACTACTTATGTAGAGACAACTACTAAAATACCACAAATATGTCTAATATAAAAGAATTCATATAATTATTGTCAAAGAGTATAATCTTCAAATGCATCCTATCTAAGCTTGTACTTTGGTTTCCAGACTGCTAGTTTCTCAGGTATCTGTTTTAATGACTGGTGACTAATCTTATTGCTTCTAATGTGAAGTCAGATAATCAGTTCAAAGTCAGAGGATCATCTTCCACAAAGTACTGTATGTGGTGGGGCAGGAAGAAAAACACACACATATGTGCACTGGTAGTCTGGAAATAAATTAAGTATTTTATAAATTGCCATGCTTCCTGTTTATTGTCTCAAATAATTGACCAGGTGTTCACAGAAGCCAACTTTGAGGTTTCTAAATTCTTTCCATCCTCTCTAGACCCTCGGGCAGTTCTCACCTCAGTGAAAGATCAAATGTTTGAAAGGGGGAAGAGAGCTCACCTCTGAAATACAAATACAGTTATAATAAAATAGTCTATGAGTAAAACCAGAAGCATTTACTGATTTTCAATTGTCCTCTACAGATAAATTTTCACTTCCTCCAGTGACACCTATCACTTCTTAAATGATTACAGTCATGTGTCACTTAGTAACAGGGACATAATATAAGAAATAATTTATTAGGTGACTTTTTGTTGCATGAACACCACAGAGTGTACTTATATAAACCTAGGTGGTATAATTTGCTACATACCTGTTTTATATGGTAAGGCCTCTTTTCCCTAAGCCACAAAGCTTTGGAGCCTAATTCTGTAGGCAATTGTGGCACAGGGGTAAGAATTTGAGTATGTAAACACAACCATAGATAGAAAAAAATAGAGTAAAAATACTAGGTCATAGGAATTTTTTAGTGGCATTATTATCTTTTAGGACTATGGCAAATGGAGTGCTAGCATCCAAAGTCAGGTATGATTACTTCAGATATTGAGTTCTTATTAGCATTCTATGCAGTTTATTGTTGACCAAAACATCATTATGGGACACATGACTTCAATGATAGTAAGGTAGGAAAACAACCAAAGAAGCTATCTGAAACACTTTTACCTCCTGAAAAAACTGAATTTAAATTCTCCTGAGAAAACAATTTTAAATAAAATGGTCATAAGAAACAATCCCAAAATTGTACTTGTGAAGACGTTTTTCATTCCCTAACAATTGAACTCACCTATGAATTCCACTTTGATAGCTAACAAAATTTTACTATCAAAGCAAATCAAATTATTTCTTTTTGATATTCTTTATTTCTTTCTCCATTTTCCATAGAATTTTTTAATAAGCTTCTGGTTTTCTGCTAGCCTTTTAAAGTTCTATATTTAGTGCCCAAAATCAAAACCTTTCTAGTTAGAGTTTACTCTAAGGAATAAACTTTTTTTGGGAAATCACCACTTAAGGAACCAAAATGTAATCACTTTGACATATATTTAAAAATATACTTTCACATTATTAGTTTGGCAATTGTAGTATATTCAAAGAATATCCAACTTTAGGAAATAATCTTTGTCTCAGATGTTTTCTTGTACATGTTATTTTTTCTATTTTCATAGAGATCATATAACATAAAGTTTACCATTTTAAGCATTTTAAGTGTACACTCTGTATGAGTATATTCCCATTCCTGTGAAATAGATCTCCAGAACTTCTTCAACCTGCAGATCTGAAACTCTATACCTAATAAGCAATTCTCCTTTCCCCTTCTCACTATCCCCTGTTAATCACCATTCTACTTTAAATTTCTCTGAATATGGCTAATTTAGATTGTTAGGTAGAATTCTGCAGCAATTCTTCTTTCATGACTGGTTTATATCACTTGCCATGATGCCTTCTAGGTTTATCCATATTGTAGCATGTGACAGGATATTTTACCTTAAGGATGAATCATATTCCTCTATACCATATTTTGTTTTTCCATTCATCCATGATACTCTTTGAGTTGCTTCCACCTCTTGGCTATCGTGAATACTGCTGCTTTGAACATGAGTGTGAGATGTTTCTTTAACTTGAAATAAATGGATTCATGTTTATTCCAGTTTTCATTTAAAATTTCTACTTTAAAAAATGCCTAAATGATGCATAATGCCCACCTGGATAATCACCCACTATTCTGCCTATTTTCTTTATGGTCTGACCATTACCTCATTTTATTTATACAGTAAATATAAGCTCAAAATGTGCATTAACAATAAAAGTATAATTACATATTTTAGATGAAAAACAAATGAAATTTGAGAGAATATATACAGATATATTAGATCAGGCTTGAAAAATAAAATGTTGAAGTCATTACAGAGCCAAGCAACTGAAACCAATTTTGTTTTCCATGTTATTTCAGTTGAAAAGGTTCATTGCATGTTTCTCATGGTGCCTCTATTTTTTTAAGTATAAACTGAATATTTTTGGTGTTAGGAAGAGAACAGACCCAGAGAATCAACATCAGCACCACTCATTACTAGTATATGTATTTGTCCTCCTTAGTGTCCCATTTGATTTTCAGAGATTCCGACTTATTCTGTCTTAGCATTCTTAAATAAAAGAAAGTGAAAGTGTCTTTGTGAAATATGAATTTGAAATCTATTTCCTGTTTTTGTCCCAGATCACTTATCCTAGCAATTTATAATATGCTCTGGAGCCCTACAGCCTGGGACACAAATCTCAGCCCCACCACTTGCTTGTTGTAGGACCTTTGGCAAGGGACAAGGTCTGAGCCACCATTACATCTGTCTTAGTACCTAACTTTTTAGATTGTTAAGAGAATTAATTACACAAGTTCACATATGAAAGCACTTGAAACAGCACTCTTTGCATGAATAACATTCAATATTTATTGACTGAAATTTTGTACCTAATAAGTTAATACTTCAAAAAGAACAGAAAACTTAACTCCCTTTATGAAATACTGAATACATGTAAACAATAATTGAAATACATAAATTTATGAAAAAGATGAATCCATGTTCCATGTTAGTTTTTTAGGCTTATACAACAAAGCAGCAAAAATTGAATGGCTTAAAGTATGATAAATTTATTCTCTCACAATTCTGAATGTCAGAAGTCAGAAAACAAGGTGTCACTCCCTCAGAAAGCTGTAGGAGAGAATCTTTCTTTGCTTCTTTCTAAAT
This sequence comes from Marmota monax, assembly GCF_021218885.2. Classification (NCBI taxonomy): domain Eukaryota; kingdom Metazoa; phylum Chordata; class Mammalia; order Rodentia; family Sciuridae; genus Marmota; species Marmota monax. The sequence continues at coordinate 40,859 of NW_026692179.1, forward strand.
TCTGGTGATTCCCGGTGATCTTTAGTATCATAACCCCAACATTTTCCTCTGTCTTCACACGACTTTCTCCTCTATCTTTCATTCTTCTATCTCTTATGCATAGTCATTGGATTGAGTTCCACTTGGATAATTCACATTTCTCTCATAAAGAGGCACTTAATTATCTCTGTAAAGGCTTTTTTTTAAAAAGTCACATTCACAGAGTATGCATTATGTGTTTCTTGGGCTTAGGACATGGAGATATCTTTTTTGAACTTACCACTCACTTTCCTGTACTACACTTTCTTTCCCTGTACCAATACTACACTTTCCTTGTCTATAACTTTGGATCTTAATTTAACAGATCCCTTTAAAGTAGAATTAATATTATTAAATAGTAGAACTGATACATTAATTTAGATTGATATTGTTTTACATTTTTTATCTAATAATATTTAAGAGAAATTTTGGTTTTAATATTTAAGGAAATATTACCATTTGCCTGACTTTTTTGTTGATGAAAATAAATTCACTAAGCATGCATTTTCATTTAAGCCTTCAATTAGGAATACACTAAAACTTAAGAAGACAATTTTCTAATTATTTACAATTGAGGTTTGCCAAAATTCTTCATTCAATATATTGATGATGTTATTAACTTCTTAAACAATACACAAATGTGGTGCTTTTGACATTGTCACCATCTTTGGTACACACACTCTTATGTGAAATTTGGAGTCTAGCAGTAGATTAAAAGGCAGATGCTAAAAAAATCAAAGCACTCAAATAATTGCTATCTCTAGGGAACATGTTGGCAAAAAAATGCAGAATTTTTGAAACAAGAAGACAACTAAATTAAGTCATGTTTTCCTTTGAAATCTTAGCATTTTTTAGTTAGTCCTTGGTTTTAGATTAAGATGCAATGATTTCCCTTTTCATTTAGAGGGGAGGGCAGAAAAACATTCAGGTGGAGAAATATGATGGAGAAATATGATAGATAAGTCAAGGCATAATTTCATTTAAGCCTTATGGTCATCTTGCAATTTCATTACTAAGAAGGAAAAGTTTAAAAATGACATTAAACGTGAATACATTTACTATAAAAGTAATTTTAAAGTGTTATTTATAATCATTTTGATTGCTTGTAATTATTAATTAATGTTAAAATTTTACATTAATATGATGTTCATCAGAAAATATATATGAAAACTAAAATAATGATAAATTTTACTTTGAGAATCACTATCATACAAGGTTTACTTTTATCTTGTGAAGTGGGAAAGTGGATTATGTCTATATCAATATATACGAAGGTAAAGATCTATGAAGTCATTGAGTCTAAGAAGGAGATATTACCGGAAAAAATGGTTATTTTTTTATATATGGAAAGGGAGAATATTTTAGATGTGCAATTTTTTTGCTCAGACATTTTTGACTTGGTAAAGTTACATGTAAAGAAAAGTTTCCTAGATTCCCCATCTCATTTGTCCATGAGCTAAAAATCAATATTATAACATGTTTTCACAATGTGTGAATATTTTTAAATAAATTTTATTTTTATTTATTTTGTTGTTTTTAAGTTGTTAGACAAAATGATGTCCTGAATTATATATTTATTGTGGCATAACTAAATCTATTTCATCAACATACGCATTACTTCATATGATTATCATTTGCACATTCATGCTAGAACACTTTTCAAGAATACAATACATTATTGAATGTAGAAGATAATAAGTCAGCTTAAGTGTCCATCAACAGAAGAATGGATAACGAAAATGTGGTATAATGCAGAAAAATACCACATAGCCGTACAAAGAAGGAAATCCTGTTATTTGCTACAACATGCACGAACCTGGGGAATGTTACACTAAGTGAAATAAAAATTGCATGTTGTCATTCATAGGTGATGTCTAATAATGTTGATTTCATAGAAGTAGAGTAGAAATTTCATTAACAGAGGTTAGGGAAATTACAGGGATGAACTGGGAAGTTATTGTCAAAGAATATAAAAGTACAATAAATGGTATAAGTTCAAGAGATCAATTGTGAAATTTTATTAAATTAATTAAATCTATGTCTCAATGATTTTACAAAATAAATCAACTTTCTTATAATTTATTTCAACCCTCTCTTTTCTTCCTTTTTATCTTACTTTCCTCTGTTAGCTATATAAAATGTCAAACTAATATAATTTTACAAAAGTTGTGTCTCACTATTATCATTATATTTACTTTATTATTTTCAAAAGTCTAATTTAATGTCTTAGATTTTTTTGATGATACCTCTCCCAGGAAAAAAAAATCGTTCCATGTGCATTATAGTACATATATTGGCACTATAGGAGAAAAGGAAGATCATGTACTTTCATTTTCAACTGTTACCAATTATTAGGTAAACCAATGATAGCCTTACTTTATTCATTTAATAAATGTTATCATTTTGTTATATATATATATATATATATATATATATATATATATAATATCAAAAAAATCGTGCTGCCCACTTTTAACATATGCAAAGCAATCATGAAATTTATTTGGAAAAATAAAAGACCCAGAATAGCCAAAGCAATCCTTATCAAGAAAAGTGAAGCAGGAGCCATCACAACACCAGACCTAAAATTAAACTACAGAGATATAGTAACAAAACCGGCATGGTATTGGTACCAAAATAGATTTGTAGATCAATGACACAGAATAGAGGACATAGAAACAAACCCACATAGATATGGTTATCTCATACTAGACAAAGGCGCCAAAAACATTCAGTGGAGAAAAGATAGCCTGTCCAACAAATGGTGCTGGAAAAACTGGAAATTAATATGCAGCAAAATGAAATTAAACCTCTATGTCTTACCCTGCTCAGAAATCAACTCAAAGTGAATCAAAGACTTAGGCACTAGAACAGACTCTACCTAACAGAAGAAAAAATAGAACAAAATCTTCATCATGTCAGCCTACGATCTAACTTCCTTAACAAGACCCCTAAAGCACAAGAAGCAAAATCAAGGACCAATAAATGGGATGGATTCAAATTAAAAAGCTTCTTCTCAGCAAAGAAAACAATCAGTAATGTGAGAAGAAAGCTTATAAATTGTGAGAAAATCTTTACCACCTATACCTCTGATAAAGAATTAATCTCTAGGATATTTAAAAACCTCAAAAAACTTAACACCCCAAAACACAAATAACTCAATACATAAATGGGCTAAGGAACTAAATAGGTACTTCACAGAAGAAGAAATAAAATCACACAACAAATATATGAAAAAATATTCAATATCTCTGGCAATTAGAGAAATGCAAATCAATACTACACTAAGATTTCATCCCACTCCCATCAGAATGGCAACCTTCAAGAATACAGGTAACAATAAAGTTTGGCCCGGATGTGTGGAAAAAAAGTTACACTCATACATTGCTGGTGAGACTGCAAGTTGGTACAACTATAGAAAGCAGTATGGAAATTCCTCAGGAAGCTTGGAATGAAACCACCATTTGACACAGATATCCCACTCCTTGGTTTATACCCACAGGACTTAAAATCAGCATACTATAGTAATGCAGCCATGTCAATGTTTATAGCAGCTCAATTCACAATAGCTAAACTATGGAAACAACCTAGGTGTCTTTCAATAGATGAATAGATAAAGAAAATATGATATATATATATATATATATATATATATATATATATATATATCATATTTTCTTTAAAAATATATATATATATATATCATATCAATGGAATATTACTCAGCTTTAAACGAGAATAAAATTATGGCATTGTCAGTAAATGGATGGAGTTGGAGAATATCATGCTAAGCAAAATAAGTCAATCCCCCAAAACCAAAGGCCACATGTTTTCTCTAATATAACAGATGCTAATTCACAATAAGTGGGGTGGAGCACTAGAGAAGAATAGAGTTACCTTAGATTAGGTAAAGGGAAGTCGATGGAGGGATAGGGAGGGGATGTGGGGATAGGAAGGATAGTAGAAGGGAACAGGTATTATTACTTCATGAATATATGTGACTGCATGACCAATATGATTCTACAATATGTACACTCAGAAAAATGAGAAGTTATATCCTACCTCTGTATGATATATCAAAGGGCATAAATGCATTCTACTATCATTTCTAACTAATTAAAACAAATAAAAAATTTAAAAAACAGAATATACTCCAGAAGAAATAAATAAAGAAAAAAAAATCAGAAACCAAGCAGCTTATCCAGTTAAAAATGCACATCTTAAAAAAAAAAAAAAAACATAATTGAGAAAAACATTGTTCACTTTTAAAGGTCTTGTTAAACTAAACATTTTAGGACTAAACTGGTTTGGCATCTGTTCCACTGGAGAGTTCATCTTCACATTCTTGGCAACAATGATGAAGGTTATGGTTAATGATAAGGTAATTGGCCAACGTTTTTGTTGGCAAAACATTGAACACATAGCAACATCTAAGTTTCACTCACCATCAGAACCAAACATTGAGAAAACTAGGGATAATTTTGGTTTTCTATTTATATTTAGACAGTGCAGCAAAGGTAATGGAACACAGAAGTTTTTTAATTATATACATTAACTCATAGAAGAGTGATTTTTTAGTTTTTTTAAGTAATCCAGAGACTTAGTAAAGCTTTATTGTTACCAAAAGATGTTTAAGAATTTCTTCATAAAAAGTAAAAGTCAAGTTATTATGGTTTCTCCAAAATGCAACTACAGAGAAAACCTTGTATGTGGGTAGTGATCTTAGGAAATATGAGTGAAAGAGAGAGGAATGAGAGAAGATACAGTAAAGGAAGAAAGACAGCGAAGGGTACACTTATTAGAGGATTCCTGCTGTGAACCATTGATGGTCCACTCTATTGGATTCCTCCAATTGTCCCACTAAATATGAAAGATAGGATTCATCCACCAAATCATCTATCAATTAAGGGTGACACCAGAATGGGAAGTCCAGTACACTTTTGTTTTGGGAGGTGAAAAATGTCACAGATGGAGAAACACTTGAAGCTACTTACAGTAGGTGTGGTTCTCTCATGATGAGGCTAAAGCTGTTTTCCTCAATGGTAGGAATCAAGGGAATATACAGGAGGGATTCAAGAAATTTCTTTAAATGTTTTGCAAAAATTTGACCCCCAAAATATTTCTGTGTGGAGCAAAACACAGAATCCATAAAATTTTAGACAATATGGTATATGAATGAGGGATTTATATTACTGTACTGAAACAATTCCCACAATATGGTATTTTTCTGAATATTTCTGAACAATTCATTCTAGTTCCTATGAATGAAGTTCATGTTAATTTTTCAAACTTTTCTTCATTTAAAAATTAAGATGTCCTACTTGCTCTTTAAAATTATCTTTAGGTTAGCAGGCATACTAGTGCACTGCTGTATTTCCAGTGACCTGAGAATCTGATTCAGGATGATCACAAATTCAAGGACATCCTCCAAACTTAGTGAGGACCTGAACAACTTAATGAGATCTTGTCTCAAAATTAAAAAATAAAAAGGGCAGGGAATATGTTTCATAATTAAGCACCTTGAGGTTCAATTCCTGATACAAAAATAAATGAATGAATAAATAAATAAATAAATAAATAAATAAATAAATAAATAATATTTAAGTGAGATTCCTAAAATATCAATGTCTTTTAATTAAAATTACACAGGACCTCAAGAAACTTAATATTATACACATACATTTATGTATACATAGTTGTCTTGAAGCCGAAGTTAAAGTTACTTTATAGTCAGGTGCAGTGTTCTGTAATCCCTGTGGCTCAGGAGGCTAAGACAGGAGAAAGGCAAATTCAAAACCAGCCTCAGCAACCTAGTGAGGCCTTAAGCAATTTAGCAAGACTCTGTCTCAAAACAAACACACAAACAATAAATAAATAAATAATAAATAATAATAATTTTTAAGATGGTCTGGACATGTGGCTCCATGAATAAGCACCCGAGTTTAATTCCTGGTATGAAAAAAATTATTTTATACACTATTACTAAAAATAGTATATATTATTTATAACAATATAAATATATTAATAGTCAAGTCATTGACTTGGGTTTCTTATAGCATGTGAAACTTTATTTTCTTTCTACCAGATAATATTCAACTTTTTAAATTGGCAGACTTAATAGATATGATCTTACCAATATTTTTATTGGTGCATGGTAACTATACAGCATAGTGGGCTTCAATGTGGCTAGATCATACAAACATATAATATAATTTGAACAATTTCACTCACATTCTCTTTCTTTGCTCTCCCTTCTTACTACCCCCAGATTCCCTTCCTTTACACTGTAGTCTCCCATCTACATTCTGAGTGAATTTTTTTAAAAAAAAAATCTTAGAGACTGCTTGCAAAGAACTAACCCATTCCTTGGACCTAGGAAATTTGGTTTAGGAGAAATGGCAGGTCAGGAATTACCTAAAGTGATAAAGCCATTTGGACATTGTCTTTTAGTATGTCCAGTTTTTAAAATCCACAATGCCTTCACCTCCTTTTTTTCTTTTCTTTTATTCTTCCTTCCTCTTGCCTTTAAAAGCATAATGTTGGATTTAAGTGAAATATGAAATTTTACCCTTTTTCTATTTTTATTCTTTGGTAGTACTTCCTTCTAGTATATGCATTGAAAGTTTGTAATGTGCAATGGAAACTATCACAAGTTCAAACCAACTGTATCTCTTTTTCTTATCAGTCCTTTGCTTAACCAACGGAAGTGTAGTTTTTGTGAATGGACCTTGCAATTTGGGCCAATATTTTGGAAACAGAGAGTCTAGCCATTGTGTCTCTAAGATTGTTTGTTTATATGATTGCAGTAAACACAGCTGAATAACTAAAATTCAAAGCAGATTCCTGAGCAAACAAATTCGACCTCAGTTTTCATGACACTATGTTCACCCTCTGTTAGATGCATATGCTTTCTCACCTCCCAAACTACACATTAAATAAGTGATAGTATATTTCACTTTTTTATGCATGACAACTATAATTGCACAGAAAACTACTGCCTCCTAGTTGATCTTTCACCCCTAGAAGCATCATAAAATGTTGGCTTCTTTGTCAATTGTTCAAAATTCTGAGGGGAAGTATTCAATTAATATTATGAAAAGATGTGATATAGAAAAATAATTTGTTGACTCAGAGTTAAATGAACAGCAGGGAATTGTCACAAATGAATCTGGACTTTCTCAACTCCTGCTTCCTGGTAGCAAATTCATTTTAAAAATATGTATAAACTGAATGCGGTTGGAAAATCAGTTGCATTCATGAGTATTTGGTCTGGAACTATATCTGCTCAAACATTTCTTCCATATTTTCTCCTGGTCTATTTCATGTTCAAGCAATAATTCATTTGCACGAGTGGATAAAAACAAAAAAAAATCTAAATAGGGAGTAATAGTGGGAAGTAGTTTAGAAATCAAAAGGCTTTAAAATAGCACAGCTGTTCTGATATTGTTATCATGCCAGCTATTTCAGATTGTTAGATGATAGTAAGAGGCAGAACACATTTTCTAGGCAGCTATTTTGGTAAACACGTTTCAGCCATTGTGCTGTGCATTTATCTTTTCTTGTGATGCTTCCCACATGCACACATTGAAAAGATGCCAATAATATGTGTGTGCTCTTTGAAAGATAAAAGTTCATGATTGCAATTTTTGGTACTTCTTGTACCAGGAGACCAAAAGCCATTCAAGTGTCCTGACTCCAAGAAATGAATTATACATGTTTCCAAAACTAATGGAATGATTCACACAAAGTATCAGGATTTGCCTGGCTCCAATGCTTGCAGTTGCTGAGCTATTTACTCCTCAAAGCAGGCTTTTTACAGCAGGGATACACCGGAAGAAACTAAGAACCTGAACTTTAATGAAACATTCTCATGCGATTGTGCCTAACAAGCTGACCCACTTCACTTTTATGTTTCTGTGTCTTCTACAAAATATTCATCATAATAGTCTCTACTTCACAAGTCTCTACCTCACAAGTCTCTACCTCACAAGTTGTGAGGACTACATGAGTAATTTAAGAAGACAACCTAGATGCTCCTCAGTAGATGAATGGATAAAGAAAATGTGGTATACATACACAATGGAATATTATTCAGCAATAAAAGAGAATGAAATCATAGAATTTGCAGGTAAATGGATGGAGCTGGATAATACAAAGCTAAGTGAAGTTAGCCAATCCCCAAAAAATCAAATGCCAAACATTTTCACTGATATAAGGAGGCTGAATCATAGTGAGGTTGAGAGGGGGAACATGGGAGGAATAGACTGAATTCTAGATAGGATAAAGGAGTGGAAGAGGAAGGGAGGGGAAATGGGGGTAAAAAAGATGGTGGAATGAGATGGATATCATTACCTTAAGTATGTATATGAAGACATGAATGGTGTGAATATACTTTATATACAACCAGAGATATGAAAAATGTGCTCTACATGTGTAAAATAAATTGTAATGCATTCTGCTGCCATATATAACAAATCATCATCATCATCATCATCATCATCATCATCATCATCATCATCAAGAGCTCTGACCTGTAATAAGTATTTTGTAAATGCATTATTATTGACATAAAAAATTTTCATTACTCATCTTTTATCCACTCCTGACTCACATTTAGATATACTTGTCTCTTGCCAACTTAGTGTACCTTAAGAAACAAATATGAAAGCCTACTTAACTACTCTGACCTCTTCCTACTTTCATGGTATCAATCATAAAATACAAATAAATAAAAGTATTGACCCTTTGGGTAAAAAATGCAAAATGCATAAATCCCTGTTAAAACCTAAGTGTTAATCAATTTCCAGCCTTCCATACATGAGTATTTATTGGTTGATTAGGGCAGAGGGATGGGAGGAAAAAGAGGGGGCAGGGGATTAGAAAGGATGGTGGAATGTGATAGACATTATTATGCAAAGTACATGTATAAAGACACAAATTGTTCTCCACATACTTTATATACAACCAGAGATATGAAAAATTGTGCTGTATATGTGTAATAAGAATTGTAATGCATTCCACTGTCATGTATTTTTTAAAAAAATCAATAAAAAATAAGAAGATAAAAAATAATAAAGTATAGCTAATAATGAACAACAACTAAACTTGATCTTTTCATTATGTTTCCACATATATCCAACTAACATTTTTTTCTTACCAAAACTCCTAAAATGAAGTAGCTATATATAAGTTACTTGAATATTTGTACTTTATACACATCTACTCAATAAATATTTGTTGAATTAAATATAAAGCAAGTTATGTGTCACAGGGAAAATGGAGCAAGGAAATATAAAACTGTCAGACATAGATATTACATGAAGACAGAAAAGTGTTAAGATTCCTATAGAAGGGATGGACCTGGGAATGATGAAGAATGCCTGAAGAGCAGGACGATGGGTTCTGGAAACCTAAGTAACAACAGAAATAATAATTTTTAAAATGGGTTGGGCATGTGGCTCCATGAATAAGCACCTGTATTTAATTCCTGGTATGAAAAAAAGTTATTTTATAAACTATTACTAAAAATAGTATATATAACTTATAACTCAACATAATATATTAATAGTCAGGTCATTGACTTGAGTTGCTTATAGCATGTGAAACTTTATTTTCTTTCTACCAGATAATATTCAACTTTTTAAATTGGCAGTCTAATAGATATGATCTTAGTGATATTTTTATTGTTGCATGGTAACTATACAACATATAGCATTGAAGTACACTTCAATGTGGCTAGATCACACAAACATATAATATAATTTGAACAATTTCACTATCATCTTTCTTTGCTATCCCTTCTTTCTGACCCCAGATTCCCTTCCTTTACACCATAGTCTCCCATCTACATTCTGAGTGAATTTTTTAAAAAAAGAAAGAATCTGGGAGCTGAGAGATGTGGATAAATATATGCCTATGTCCATGGAAGAATTTGCTTTAACATCTTGTATTTTTTCATAGGAATTAGTGTGCTATTGTTTATAAACATCTGAAACTATGGTGTCTGTTCTGGTTTGGATATGAAGTGTCTGCCAACAGCTCAAATGTGAGACAATGCAAGAAGTTTTGGAGGATAAGTAATTGGGTTTTAGCCTTAACCTGATCAGTGCCTTAATCCCTGATGGGAATGACTGAGTGGTAACTGGAGGCAGGTGGGTTATGGCTGGAGGAAATAGTTCATTGAGACATAGCTTTGGGGTATATATTATTGTTATTATTTATTTATTTATTGTGTATTTGTTTTGACACAAAATCTTGCTAAGTTGCTCAGGGCCTCACTAGATTGCTGAGGCTGGCTTTGAATTTGCCTTTCTCCCTCCTTAGCCTCCTGAGCCACTGTGATTACAGAGCGCTGTGCCTGACTATAAAGTAACTTTAACTTCAGCTCCAAGACAAGTGTGTATACATAAATGTATGTATAATATTAAGTTTCTTGAGGTCCAGGTAATTTTAATTAAAAGACATTGATATTTTAGGAATGTCACTTGAGAATTATTTATTTACTTATTCATTCATTCATTCATTTTTGTACCAGGAATTGAACCTCAAGGTGCTTAACTATGGATCCATATGCCCAGCCTTTTCTATTTTTTAATTTTGAGACAAGATGTCATTAAGTTGTTCAGGCCCTCACTAAGTTGTGGAGGATATCCTTGAATTTATGATCATCCTGAATCAGATTCCCAGATCACTGGAAATACAGCAATGCACTAGCATGCCTGCTAACCTAAAGATAATTTTAAAGAGCAGGTAGAACATCTTAATTTTTAAATGAAGAAAAGTTTGGGGTACATACTTTGTATCTGGAAAGTGGAGTCACTTTCTTTCTCTGCTTCTGATCATCATGTGAGCTGCTTCCCTCCACTACTCTCTTCTGCCATGATGTTCTGCCTCAGCTTGAGCTCTGAGGATTGGATCCAGCCTTTTACAGATGGAGACTTCTGAAACAGTGAGCTTCCAAGTAAACTTTTTGTTCTCTACAATTGTTGTGATCAGATCTTTTAATCACAGAAGTGAAAAAGCTGACAAATCAGTGTCTCAGGGCAAAAAGGAGGAAGAGGAGAAGGAGGAGGAGGAAGAGGGGAGGAGGAGGAGGAGAGGAGGAGGAGGAGGGGGAGGAGGAGGAGGGCGAGGAGGGGGAGGAGGAGAGGAGGAGCAGGAGAAGGAGGAGGAGGAGGAGGAGGAAGCAGCAAACAACATGACAAGAATCTTCCATGTCTAACATGATAAAGCTGCTCCAAAAGAAGTGACAAACAAAAAGGAAGTCATTTGTCAATTATCAAAAAATGTGAATGACAGTTTTCCCAGAATTTTTTCTAGACACCAAGTTTAAGCAATTACCTTGTTGCTAAACTTTTGAGAAGATCTAAACTCAAGTTGAAGAGCAGTCAGAGAACATATAATCCCTCCTATTTCAGCATCAGCTCTTTTCAAGTTCATAAAATCAAAACATCTTTGAATCCTAAATTGTTTCCTAAATAGTTGTAATAGTATTTCATCTATCTTTCTCCTCTATAAGCGATCAGGAAGCATGAGCTTATCTTTAGAAAAATTGTTGATTTAGTTTTACTTATTGGCAGACAATAAAAACAATAGCAGGATGGTAAACCCAAAGACTCAGAATCTCATTACACACATTAACCTTTCAGCAGAGGATGATGCAGTCATATCATAACAGAAAAGAGAGATTTTTTTTTAACCAATACTGCTACAGTTTTGATAATGAATTTGAAGTTCTCTAAATGAAATGAGTTGTCTAAGCTTTAAATTTAGTAATAAAGTAAGTCCTGGAACTCAGAACTAAATTTTTGTAGGTTTTATTTTATTTTATTTTAAATGGACATAATAACTGTATGTTTTATATGATACAATGGGTTGTTTCATTAGTATATATAGTGTAATTATCATATTAGGGCAAATGGCATGTGTATCACTTCCAACATTGTGTTAGTCAGCTTTTAATCACAGACAAAAAGAATACATGAGAAGAACAACTTAAAGGAGGAAAAGTTTACTTGGGGTTTGTGGTTTCAGGGGTTCAATTTGTGGTCCACCAACTCCATTGCTATGGGCCTGAGATGAGTCAGAACATCATGGTGGAAGGATATGATGGAGGGAAGATATTCAGCTCGTGGCAGCTAGGAAAGAGAGAAAGACAGAGACCAGGGACAAAATATAATCCCTAAGAGCAAAATGCTAGTGACCTACATCCTCCAGCCACAACTCACCTGCCTACAGTTGCCACCCAGAAATCCATTCAAAGCACTGTAATCCATCTAATGGATTAATCCACAGGTTGGGTATAATTCTAATAATTTAATCATTTTGCCTCTGAACATTTCTGGGTTATTTTGAGCATGAGCTTTGGTGGGATACCTCCTATCCAAACTACAATAAACATTTACAATTTCATCATGCTGAGAACTTCCAAAATCAAATTGAGACTATCCAATATATTGTTGTTCACTATAATCATCTTACTGTGCAATAGAACTCTAAAACTTATTCCTTATGTCTAACTATGTTCTGTTGGTCAGTGTCTCAGTATCCCTCTCTATGCACTGCCCTCCCTGTTAAAACTAAATTTATATTTTCAGGTTTACCCACTGCAATATACTACAAAGATCGGGAAGAAGCACTGAGAAGTGAAACAAAAATTCTGCAGAGAACATTTGAAAAGGTTAGAGCTAAAGTAAATATTCTTAATTTTAAATGGGAAAGAAAATGAGATACACCAGCCAGAATAATCACAACTTTGATAGGCAAGATCCTGAAGGGGGGTTCTCTGGATAAAAATTGTGTTAGTAAATTTTGCATTGTTGTAACCAAAATGCCTGAAGAGAGCAACTTAAAGGAGGAAAAATTAATTTAGTATCATGGTTTCAGAGGTTCAGTCCATGGTCCATTGACTCCATTACTCTGGGCCTGAATGAAACTGAATATCATAGTGGAGGATGCAGTGGAGGAAAGCTGCTCAGCTCATAGTAGCCAGGAAACGGCGAATGAGATAGGAAGGAGGAAACAGATATAGTCCCAGTGTACATCTTTATTGACTTACTTCTTATTCTCACCACCCAGTAATACCTTCAGATTATGAATCCATCAAATAAATGTATTAATTCATTGATGAGGTTATGGTTTCATAATATAATTGTTTTACCTGTAAACATTCTAGCATTGGTGAACACATGAGCTCTTTGGGGGACATTTTTAGATCTAGCACATAACATGGCACTTGGTTAAAAATAGTTTTAAAAGTATGGCTTATAGATTGGCCTCTGAATGGATGACAAGAAATAGTAATTGATGCAACAGATGCTTTTCAATGAGCACATACTATGAATCAAGCACCAGTTTTAGCAAAGATAGGACTTAGATCCTAAGAGACAGGGATAGCAGAAAGTTTCTTAAGGAATGGGATGAGGTACAATGAACCAAACAATGGTCCAGCTAATAAACAGTAGTCAACACTAAGGTAGACACTATGAAGTATTAATAGCGATATTCAGAGCACTGAGGTCAGTCTCCTCGAAACACTCTTATACTATAATTTCCTTTCCTTTACGATTTTTTGAAGTCTCAATTATCAGTATGAAAAATATAGCAGACTATTGTATTTGCTTATCTTATATTTCAAAGTATGTGTTTTTATATGCAAATTTTATCTCTCCAGAACCATTGTGAGAAAATAGAACAAATGGTGGATAAAGAACTGAAAACACTTGAATCAAGCCACAGTTCTGTCATTTAGTAGATTTTTGGTCTTAATGAAAGCTCTAAGGAAGAAACAGTTACTATGATTTAAATATATAGACATATATATATGGCTTCTTTGCTGAAAATTGATATAATTCCCACCTCACAAGATTTATGGGAGAATTACATAATCTAACATTAGTAAATGTATCTTATAAAGTCAAATCTTAAAACACTGGCTTAAAAACATGACAATTGAAACATCTTCCCTAGATGAAATATATGAAGAAAACATTAAAATATATTTATAAATGTATCTGCTGAATTGGAATATATACTATTTACATATTGATTTAATTCATTTATTTGTGATACTGGGGACTGAACTCAGGGGCACTTCGTCACTAAGATACAACCTTAGCCCTTTTATATTTTTTTATTTTGAGACAGGGTCTTACTAAATTGCTGATGCCAGCCTTGAATTTATAATCCTCTACTGTATCTTTTCAATTCACTGAAATTATAGGCATGTGTTATCATGCCTGGCAAAATATTTATATATTAAAGATTATTGACTATAATATCTACATTCCAGGCTCAAATTTACTTTATATTGGTTACATAGAGTTAAGAACATTTGAGTTCTCACAACAAAGTATTCACAAATGACATTTCATAAAAATCCCCAATTATAACATTTACTACATTTTACTATACAATTAATTTGTTACAGATGGCACATGGTAAAAAATTTGAGCAATAACCATATTGTAAAAGGGTATATGCAATTCAATTTAACACAGACAAATTAACCACCCCTCCTACCTAGAACTAAGAGTTCTTTATGTAACACAACTCTACCAGCAGAGTTTTTTTCTATCCTTCAGAGATATTCTATATATTTAAATCATAGTAACTGTTTCTTGTTTAAGATCTCTTTGTAGTATCACACAGTGTCAAAATAAGTTAGTTAATATAGAAATATTAAAGTGAAATAATTTCTAAAGGCAGATTTAATCAATGGCTCTTAAAAGTTAAAATACGTATTAAAAATATAAGAAATAGGCAATATTTAGAATTTCTAAGTGTTAAAATGACAGCAGAAATTTTACATATAATGAAATTTATCATAGTGCAATGTTCACTTCTTACTGAAAAACTTTTGTCCCATGATAGAAGTATGCTTCCAACATATATTGGTGTGAATTTGGCATTGTATGAGCCATATTATATGCATGTTCAGTCTGTGTACTCAGACATACATTAGTGGCCACATGTAGATGTGAATTAAAATTAAGACACATGACTCATTACTAGATATTTACATATACTTTAATGCATTTTATAGCTGGAGAGACTTATTGAAGCCTATGTCTATATAATAATGTCTTAAAAGAACCCATGCCAATTGAAGAAGTTTCAAAAGTTAATCTACTAGTATATTCCAATGTACTCAAATGATATTAATTCATGCTTTTAATATAATTTTTAAATATCATATATATGTATAATCAGTAAAATTCAAGGGTAAAATTTTCAAAATCTCTAAATTTCCCTTGGGAATGAAACTTTTCTAATAATTTGGTTTTAAAATAATATGTTTTTCTAATATGGTGGTATATTTACTAACATTATCCAAGTTTATAAGAATTCTATCATTAGCAATTTATAATTTCTCAAGTTCAAAGTCAATGTTTCATGATTTCTCATCATATAGTTACTTCATAAATAAATGTAATAAGGGGTTGGAGCTGTAGCTCGTCTCTATCAAAACTCATTTTAGCAAATCTGAGTTATTTCTATAATCATTTCTTCATATTATACTATTAAAATAAATATAATCAAACAATTATGATGATTGAGATATTAAATAAGTGTTTCTTTAACTTTATTATTCTTTAAAGAGATAATAAAATACTACTGTAGTAATAAAGAGGGAATTCTTCTAATGCTTAGGATGTTAAAAAAAAAAACTTTCTGTACTATTAATTCTTATTAATGACTTAGACTGAATTCTATTTTAAAATAACCACTTTGAAATAACAATTTTAATTAATATATTGTGATATTGTGTACTTCCTTGTAAATAAATTAATGTTACTACAGATATAAAGAGACAGATTCCTAGGGGAATTGATTGTTCATATTACTTTTACCTGGAAGAATTCAAGTGTGTCATCTTTGACCATCTATACATACATATGTTGGCTTAAAAAGAAAACTTTAAAATTGCTGTCCAGGAGTCTTAATTGCAGACAACTATAATTAACAATTGGTATAGTCTGGATGTAAGTGGTTCAAGATTCAGTAAGAAGAAAAACAAAGAGCATGTCTATAAATACAAACATTACTGTGGGAACCAGTGAATGCTTTCCACTAATGTAGTTCTCTTTCTTTGTCTCATGGGTCAGTCAACATCCACCACAGAAACATATGCAGGCCCTTCTTCCCTGTACTTACATGCAGTTCAGTTTCTTTTATCAACTAGCATAGAAGTTTCAACAAAAAGGCCCTAAAACCTCATTTTCTAAATGTGAGCAATACTTCCTTGACCTTCACTGGGGACTCCCCAGGGCTAGAGCTAATCCCTTCCCTATATTGGTTTCCACAGTGTCACATATTAGTATATAGTAGTGTAAGAGACTTGCAGAATTCAATGAAGTGTACAAAAATTTACAACAATTTGGAATCACAATTTATAATTAAAATCTGTCATTTCTTCACTATTGATGTATGAACTCTTGTAATAATTGGCACTCAAAACTATAAACCTTCTATGAATATTAACTTGAAATGAATTTAACACTAATACATAGTTTGAGATATATAAACTAACACAATTTTTGTGTATATATGTGTATATATATAAAGCCTCCATATTTTGAATTTTAGTTTTTTATATCTATGCTGGGAGCCATTAGCCAAGTAAGTAGGTATGACAATTTCCTTGCCAGCGTACCCCATGTTGCAGTGACATTGAATGTAGGTGACCTTGCTCAAGGACCAAGGTGGATTAGGGCGTTCCCGGTTTAGGTTCCAGGTTTAAGGTTTAAGATTATTCCTGCTGGGAATAGGGCGTATCCTGCTGCCTGAGTTCCCCTTGAGTTCTCACGGGATTCAGAATATATTTTGGAGATAGAAGCCCAGTGGAGGTGGATTTGGGCAGAGAAAGTGGATTTCCCCAGAACGTGATTGTAGACGGCTGGTGTGAGTTCAGGAATAAAGAGTTGCTGTTTGAATCTACAAGCTGTGTGGTGGCTCGTGATTGTGTGCCCAGCCAGACTGCGGCATTTGTGCCCAGCCAGACTGTGGCATATCTAAATAATTTTAGATATAAAATTTATAATGTTAACTCATAACATTATTATTTAGTATCATATGATTAAAGGAAGATTGGTATTTGTTAACTAATTGGCTCAACAAAATTTAAGAACAATCAAAATAAACTAGAATAAATCAAATGGTGAAATAAATTCTACATGTTAATTCATATAAATTATAACTTAAAATAATCAAAATTTCTCAAGCATATGATAATATGCCTGAGCCTTAACTGGATTTTAATTCAGTAATCTGTAAACTTAATTACATTAGTGAAAAGCACATTTCTTCTACGATACTTAGATACATAGTTAGCTTTTTTAGTACTCACTTATTGATTTGGTTAATATATATTAAATATACAAGGGGAGAAAGAGAGAAGACAGAATGAGGGAGAATGAGATAACCACGTGGAGCTTGCCTATAATTTCCCAATTGTGTATTAATTACCATCACTTCTAATTGCTTTCTGAATATTTTAATTACTTAGCTGAAAAATCAAGGATTTTTAGGATTATAAATATGGAAAAAGAAAGAGAAAGGGAGAGCAAAACCAGGTCAGAGAATTAGAGATAAGAGACCTAGAAAAGTCATTTAGGCCAGTAATATTGTCAGGCTAATTGTACCCTTCTAAATAGGTGAACTATTCACATCTCATTTATTGTAACTAGGTTAAAGTTATGTTTAAAAGAGCCTGCTTTATTATTAAGAGTTGATGAGATATTTAAACAAGAATGATATAATCAGATATTTTTAGAATGGCCAGTTCTGCAGCAGGAGGGAGATAGACTAAAGACAGGGAAGCTAGTGAGGAGCTCTTCGCAAGACTCACAATGAGCATTGACATGAGCTAGAACAAGGTGGCTCTAAGTGGTAAATGTGACAGGATTTAACATGCAAATTTTTAAGCATTACAAAAGGTAAAAGAAAGAATCTAAAGTACTCTCAGGTTTTCATTTTGACAGTTTAGTTTGTGATTTCACCATTTGGAAAGATGAAGAGTAAAGAAGGATAATAGCTTTGAGCAGGGTTAAAGATGATTAATTTCTAAGACATGTTCAGTTTGAAGCATTTGTGGGCTAGTCAAGGAAAGATGCAATGGACAATAGAGACAAAGATTGGAAGCTCCATAGAGAAAACTTTGAGCTTTTAAAACCGTAGATTAGGAAGATGTCAAAATGTGACATATTTCACAGTGAAAAGTCAAAGACACCAGAAGAGATTTGCAAAATTGAGAGGAATTATAATTATGAAGCCTGACAACATGAAAATACACCTACAGTATATCTCATTTGGGATAATAGCAATGTAGAGAGTATATATGTATATAAGCTGTCTGAAAGTTACAGAAAAAAATAAATTGCTGGATATCAGCAATCTTCTTATTTTCAGAATTTTCATTTCTGCTCCTGCTCTATGGTTGTTAGTGCTTTTTCTAAGGTTTCATAAAGATGTTAAAGAGAAAAGTCTCCACGAGCTGTCTTGACCATGCAAATAACCACATGTAACCTATTAGCATTTATGAAGTTATTTCTAATAAATTAAGACACAGCACCTCTTAGTTATTCTTTCCAGATTATAGAGTCCTAATTATTTAAGTGCATCTTCATAAAGAAATCTTTCCAACTCTTTGATCATTCTAATTGGGACTTTAAAATCTTTTTTTCTCCAGTCCCCTTTTAGCTTTCTTGCAGTGTTACAACCAGTCATCATTGTAGCCTGTGTTTCTTCCTCAGAAGGCAGAGCTTGTGCTCTACAAGCTTTTTATCCTAGGTGACAGCAGATTATTTGCCATGAAGCAGTGTTCAACAAAAGTTGGCTAAATAAATAAGTAAGAAATTAATTTCCAATAGAATTCTGGATCACACTAACCCATAGTGTCCTTTTTGATCTTTTTATATTATACTGGTCTAATGTTATCAGGGAAAAAAAAAACAACAACAACAGAATAATACTCTATCCTTAGTCTATGCCAGGTATGGACAAAGCATCACACTGAACCAAACCTGGAAAACTTTCCACTTTTATAAAGGAAATGTACTGAAAATCTTCCACAGTCATCATTTCACATTTTCTCATGGCTATTGTCATATTATAATGGCAGAGTTGAGTAATTGCAACAGAGACCATATGGCCCCAAAAGACTGAAGCATTTGCTGCTATATGACCCTTTGCAGAAAATATTTCCCAACCCTAGATCCATAATATAAGTGGTATGTACAGTGTATTATTTATATGTTTGGTATCAATTTTTCTCTGTAAGTGTTGGACATTATTTATATAAACACATCTCATTTAGCTTTCACCCTGTAACTTTGTGAACTACACTATAGTTTAATCCCATTTATAATCCATTGGTATGTATCATCCTTAAACTTAAAGAGAAAATCAATCTTCTGTGGAAATTCTGGATAAGTGTCAAAGCAGAGAGCTCTGCTATGATTATTCTAAATTCTATTGATGACATCAATTGTATGATTTTGCATTTATACAAATGATTTATCATATATTATCTCACTTATTTGTTTAAAAAATCCTATGATTTAAAGATTATTGTTATTACTATTGCTCTAAAAAAGGGGAAAAAAATAAGGTAGCTGCACAAATACATCACTAAATTAGCAAAATATCATTCACTTTTTTTCCTCTGATGGAAGAGTCCTACAGTAGATGATTTCTTCGTTTTTGAAACTCAGAGGGATAATAAGTCTTTAAAATTGCAGTCTTTTCTCATCTCCCTCCAGTCTCTCTAGGTATAAGGAGAAGCTAAGAATGTCAGGTTTCACTAATATCAAGTCTGCATCCTTCTTAAAGGCATAAACAACTGCAGTTTCATTTGCAATAATATTTCAGTTCTTCCCCTCCCCATAAGAGAATTATCTTTTTGAGAAACTTAAAATGAGGACAGTGCTTAATCTAACTAGTTAAAAGTTATCTTTATTTCAATTCAGCAAAAATCATACAAGTCTGAATCATGATAAATACAGTTACTAATATACCAGTTTTCTATCCTATATCTAACCTATTATTTTGCAGTTTTATTTAACCCTTTCTCACTGTCTCCAGGCCCCATGATAAGTCTTATTTGTCCACATTTTTAATCTCTTGATTAAAACAACAATGTGATTGAAATTTGAACTAGTAGCCACAGTTTCTTGGTGTACCTACCAGTAATACCCCGTAAACTTTTCAACATCTGCTAACCACCCTATTCTCAGTGTTTCCAGGCCACACAGCAGCTCTTATTTGTGCACGTCTTTATTCTCATGAGTACACCAACAATATAAAATGAATTAAAAGGCATTCTATCCTGCTTTTCTTTGGGACTCCTTTAAATATCTAATTTGCCTTCTATTAGTGAAAAGAAAGTTTGCCAAGAAGAAAACTTCTGAAGGCAATAATGAAAGGTGAATATACAGTGGCAGTCAACAACAACTAAAATCCAGGTAGAGTTCCTAGAGTCCCAGTCTTTCTTCCAGAGAACATAAATGAGTTCTAAATATTTTTTTTATTCTTTACTTGCATTGTGAAGCAATACATAATACTCTTCTTCTCTATATTACACAAACTTTTTTTCTAATACAAATTGATGTTTATTAGAGATAATGTACAGCTAAGAAGTCTCCCATAAATAAGAAAGGACCTGTGAGTCTATTTGCATTCTGTTTAGAAAAAGACAACCCTCCATTGAAAAATGCTTTTGGATCCTGAATGTTCATCTTCAAAACAAATCTAGAATTATCCTCTAGAGTGCTAGGTGATATAAAAAAAATTGAAGCATAATAATAATCTCTGCTGATTTGGGATTTAGAGTGTAACATGAACTCTTTAGTGGATACTGGGCTCCTTAAAACTGTTTGACTCTAAGAAGCATTTTCAAAGCTATCTAAAACTTCTTTGTACTAACTAAAGAGATCTCAATTGCATTTCTGAGAGCTCAACTCTTGGGAAATTTGAAATACTTTAAACATGTGTTTGAGTTGGTTAGCTATAAAAGCCATTTTCACATGGGGGTTTTTCCCAGTGTCATTCCCTGAGCAATATGGTCCACAGGAGCCAGATAGTAAACGAATTCTGTCTGCTTGTTTTACTTCCTCTCCTTAAACTTTATTTTTTTTTTCTGAGAACAGAAAAACCTGCTCTATATGTCTGGGTACTGCTGCTTTGGAGGCCTTCATGTGAAGATAATAGGCACGGCTTCTTGGCATATCCCCTGGTAATTCTCAGGAACTTTTAAACATCTGCAAAACACCCCTTGCTCACTGTCTTCAGGCCACATGATAGGTCTTATTTGTCCACATCTTTAATCTCTAGATTAAAACAACAATGTGATTGAAATTTGAATTCAAAGACATTCTTCTCCCATTCGCTTTGTCCTAATGGTGTCTACTTCCTTGTAGTCTCTCCCCGGTACAAAGCACAATAATTAAAGACACAGTTCTTCTGGATAGTTACAGTGTGTTGATGAAAATAAGAAACAAATGGAATGGTTTCAGTCTTGTGGAGAGTCCTATTTCAACAGAGGCAGAAACCCAACCCACTGATAACTGCATTTGCTAAGAATGAATTAGGCCAATTCTTGTGGTCTGATGTTGGAGAAATGAAATAAAGACATTTTCTATGGTTTCATATCAACTCTTGTTCTAATTTCAATTTTACCAAATAGGAAGATTACTATTGTGAAAAGAACAGTTTAAGCAGTAGTGGGAGTATAACCTAAGATAACCCTGAGTATCATATTTAAGTAGAACTTGAACAGATAGAATATAAACCTGGTGAGAACAGGAGCAGGGGACTGCTGTTCATTGTTATATGTACTCTATTGTTAATTCATTGGCATTGAACTCATAGCCAACAGCACCATCCCTCCTGCCTGAACAAATGTATTTATCACGCTATTTTCTCTGTAAGGCACAACACAGTTTGTTCACTGAGAACACTATACAACCCTGCAGCAATAGTCTCATTGGTCATGTTGAACACAGAATCACCCTGAAAAAAGCATAAGAATGTGAAAAATATGACACTGGAGAGACTTTGAAAAAGACTTGTCTACAATAGGAGCTGAAACAAGCACCAGAGTTTTGCCCTGTTTGATGTCATCTGAGAACATTTACTTTAAGTGTTCAAATGTTTCACCACTCTACACATGCCCCCAAATGACTGTGAAAGCATGAATATTGATTTGGGTATTATAAACACTGTCACTTTAGCAAATGGGCAAGTTTTACAAATACAGAATCCAAAAATAATAAAGAATTAATTGACAATGAGTACCAATTGCATATGAAAGGTATGTTTATACATCTCATTATATATAAAGTGATTTATGGGAGTTAGATATAGTATATAGAGAGTAATAAATTAGAAAACAGATGTATAATAGGCAAAAGCAAAATTAAGACTAAAGACAAAACAAAATATATTCACACCACAGATTTTCAACGAGTTATTAAAATCAGGTCTCATATTTGGATTTAAGGTTCTGGGTATATAGAATTATATGATAATTCAAGCATGGAATCTGGAAAGCACTGATATTGAAGGGTTGGGTATGATAAGAACTTACATATTAAGTCAAATATACCAAAAATGAGCTTTGCATTTTTCTTGATTGTGTACCACTTTTCTGACCTATGCAAAATTATGTTTGTCTATTTTCGTTTCTATGTATGACTAAAATACCTGGCAAAAAAAATTTAGAGGAGGGAAAATTTTCTGGGGAGGTGGGGAGATTCAGTTCATCATGGGCCAACTCCATCACTCTGGGCCCAAGATGAGGCTGAGCATATGGAAGAAGGGCATGGTGGAGGATTATTGCTTAGTCCATGGCAGCCAGGAAGGAGAGAGTGAGTGTAAGGAGACGAGTTCAAAATATAATCCCAAAGGACCATCCCCAGTGATTTGCTTCCTTCAGGCACTCCCCACCTTCCTACAACCCAGTTGGCCCATTCAAATCATTAATTCATTACATGGATTAATTACCAAATGGATTAAATCCCCTGATTAGGTTATATCTCTTAAAATCTATTCATGTCACCTCTGAACATTATTGTCTTAATACATGAGCTTTTCTGGACAACACTTTATCTTCGAAAGATTAAAAAAGTTGTAGTACAAATTTTATTTCAAGGAAATCAATGTTAAGAAACCACTCTGCATCTCAATAATCTACAAAGTATGACTCTTTAATAACTTTGTGAGATGAAAACTGGTGCTATATATACTGATCAAATCATCCTAAGCAAACTATAATTTACAAAATTATGGAGAAATTACATAGGTGCATCAGGTTTTTGTGCTCAAAATTAATGATAAGATAGTTCAGGTAGAGAAAAACATGACAGGTGAGGTAAATTCAGTTGTATATCTTCTTCCAATTCTGTATTTAAAGACACCATGCTGATTCACTAAAAGTGACCCTCTTCAGAATTATTTACACCAGAGATATCAGAAAATAGTAAGGGATGCTTTTTCCCTAAAAAATTGTTTTAAACATTTATCAGCATATACTTGACTAAAATTCACAGTGCAATACATTACATATTTCCTATAAAATATACCATATTTTCTTAGATAATAAATCATTAATATTCATAATTTGTACTTTCTTCCTTCTATATATAGTAGGCTAAGAGCTAAGGAAATACAATGAAGTGGAATGCCACTGAAATTCTGTTACTATTTTCAGTTTCCATTTCTTCTTTCAGAAAATAATTATTTCTGTTATTTAGGAACATAACTTTTTTTTAGCTTTCTACTTTCAGAAAGCTGTTAAAATAGTTTGAGCTGCTTTGTTACAAATAGCTTTATGAAATGCTAGTGATAACAATTATCTAGGACTGCTCCTAAAATACACCAAAAGGAAAAGAATGTCTAAAATATCATGCTACATATGCTTATTTTGAGTCTATTAAAATTGGTTTACTATCATAGCTTCTCTCTAACAGAAAAGATACTTTGGTAAATTTTTTTATTCATTTTTTTCTGTTTACCAAAATCATGATACTGTCTGCCTTGGAAGAAATCTTTATTGTGGTTCTACCTCTGTAATCTACAACTTCTTTCTTGTTCTTGACAATCTATTTTCTTCTTAAGTACATAAGCCATGTTTTGTTTTTCTCTAAAAGTGTAACTAAAACTCAATGTTATTGTCAACATAATTCATGATTCACACAAAATAAATTAATAGTTAAATACTACTGGATACTTTCAATAATAGATGTGCTTTTACTGTTATTTTAATTTTTTAAAATTTTTTTTGACATCCAATCTTATTCTTGCAGTGGCGTATAATTTTAGGAGACTTTGCCTCATTTCTATCTGACCCAGTTGTCAATAGACTCTAATCTATTTCTTTATAATAAAAAATTCTAAAATTTCTCATTAATAAGTCAGTGATTAATAACTATGTGCTCTGATTACTGAAGGCAACTAATATTTAAAAAGTTGGTCAGAAGATTACACCAAAACTTTTAATTTAAAGTGTGGCAATACCAAGTAGTGACTAAGCTATTTTGATTTATTTTATTTTTAAGTCAGTTTTTATTCTAAGACATTTCATTTAATTTTTTAATGTCATATTTGGATATTCTAAATATATATTTAGGATATTTTCTTTAAATTCATGGCTGATTCCTTTTGATTGCCTTTTTTGGTAAATCAAAATAACAGAAAATATAAAGAAGCTATTATTAATTCAGGCCCTACCATCTTAAGATGCCACAATGAGGTGCACAATGTGGCTCATTACATTGATTCTTAGTGTCTTATTTTCACATATATCAGAGGAGTCAGGGAAGTTTTCTGTAAATAGCACAGATATGGGGCCACTAGCTACGGCTTCCTCTCTCAACAATCTATCTGTAAGTAGTTTTCTCATTTGTAAAAGGAAGGAGTTAACTAAATAAACACTAAGCTTGATTTTTTGGCACTCTTAACTCTACATTTTTCAAATATAAAATTAAAAAAAAAAAAAAAACACATGGAGATGGCCTATCGGGTGACATATGCATCCTCCTTCCAACTCTTTTTTTTCTCAGTCTGAGAAAGGGTGGTGTGTGTGTGTGTGTGTGTGTAACAATAAAAATAAAAGTATTTCAAAGCAAAATATAAAAGTCTAGTTTTCCCCAAATAAGTAAATATTTATTATATTATACAAAACAGTATTTATTTATATTATATATAAACATATGCATTTTAAGAACATAATAAAACAATTTGTCTATGACTCATGACACAATAAAAAAAGTTACTCCTACTCTTGGAAGATAGAATTTACTTTTTAAGTGGAAATCTAATAAAGCTCAATCTTGTAGGGTAAGTGGTGCTTTTAGAACAACAGCACTATCCTACATAATAGATGAGGCCCTGAATAGATTCATTCAGGCAATGAAAGCATACCTTAGAATTCATTTTAATTCACAGTTAAAAGTTCTAAAACACTTGCCATAATTAGGTGGTTTTTATTTCCTTGTAGATAATATATATTTTTTGTTTGGATTCATTTTGATATAATTTTAAAAGCATGGAATATAATTTGCCCTAATTCAGCACCCAATGCTTCTGCTTTCTCTAACATCCTCCCTTTACCTGGTCCCCTTCCTCTGCTTTACTGATCTTTCTACTATTTACTTATAGTTTTTTTTTTTTTATATTAGTGTCTAGTGCATATACATAAAGGTGACATTGGCTGTGGTATATTCTTATATATACATAGGGAAACAAGGTCAGATTCCTTCCATTTTTCTTACCTTATCTCATCCCTCCTTCTTCTCCTCAACCCCTTTCCTGTACTCCACTGATCTTTCTTCTGACACTATCTAGTTTTAAAGCAGTTTCATTCTCTATATCTTATCAATACTTTCAAATTAACTATTTTTATGGATATAAAGTTAAGCAGAACCTGTTAACCACTCTTTAGACTTTGCCATGAGGATTCATTTTTGCCTTAGACAGTGAGTACACTAGGAGTGACTGAGATGCTTCTCTAAGTACCAGTCATTCACAAGAAATATTTAGAGTGATTTATTACAATTGTCCTTTTTGTCCTCATACAGAACCTAAAACTTTGTTAGTTTGTAGTTTAACTCCATTTTCTTTTTTTCATATTTTTTATTCATTTTAATTAGATACACATGACAGTACAATGATCTTGACATATCATATATTTGAATCAGATGGGGTATAATTTCTCATTTTTCTGAGTGTACAGGTTGCAGAATCACATTGGTCATACAGTCATATATATATATATATATATATATATATATATATATATATATATATATATATATAGCAATAATAATGTCTATTTTATTCTGTTGTCCTTGCTTTCCCCCCTTCCCCTCCCCTCCTCTCCCATCACTTCTTTCTACCCAATCTAATGTGACACACTTCTCCTGTTTTTTTTTTCTTTTTCCTCACTTCGTCATACATGTATTCTGTATAATGATGAGGGTCTCCTTCCATATTCTGTGCATTTCCCCTTCTCCCTCCCTTTCCCTCCCTCCTCTCTTCCTTATTTAGTGATAATCTTCTTCTCATGCTCTTACTCCCTACCCCATTTTGAGTCACCCCCCCTTATATCAGAGAAGACATTAGGCATTTGTTTTTTAGGGATTGGCTAACTTCACTTAGCATAATTTGCTCTAATGCCATCCATTTCCCTGTAAATGCCATGATCTTGTTATTTTTTTAGAGCTGGGAAATATTCCTTTGTGTATATATGCCACATATTTTTTATCTATTCATCCATTGAAGGGCATCTAGGTTGGTTCCACAGTTTAGCTATTGTGAATTGTGCTTCTATAAACATTGATGTGGCTGTGTCCCTGTAGTGTGCTGTTTTTAGGTCTTTGGGGTATAGTGTGAGAAGAGGAATAGCTGGGTCAAATGGTGGTTCCATTCCCAGCTTTCCAAGGAATCTCCATACTGCTTTCTAAATTGGCTGCACCAATTTGCAGTCCCACCAGCAATGTATGAGTGTACCTTTTTCTCCACATCCTCACCAGCACTTGTTGTTGTTTGACTTCATAATGGCTGCCATTCTTATTGAAGTGAGATGGTACCATAGAGTAGATTTAATTTGCATTTCTCTGATTGCTAGAGATGGTGAGCATTTTTTCGTGTATTTGCCATGAGGACCAATACTCTTCAATCTATTTAAGGAACTAGAAAAAGAGGAGTACTTCCAAATTCACTCTATGAGGCCAACATCACCCTGATTCCAAAACCAGACAAAGACATTTCAAAGAAAACTTCAGACCAATATCTCTAATGAATATAGATGCAAAAATCCTCAATAAAATTCTGGCAAATAGGATACAAAAACATATCAAAAAGATTGTGCACCATGATCAAGTGGGATTCATCCCT
Source organism: Marmota monax (assembly GCF_021218885.2). Classification (NCBI taxonomy): domain Eukaryota; kingdom Metazoa; phylum Chordata; class Mammalia; order Rodentia; family Sciuridae; genus Marmota; species Marmota monax. The sequence continues at coordinate 68,270 of NW_026692179.1, forward strand.
GGGATACAAGGCTGGTTCAATATACGGAAATCAATAAATGTAATTCACCACATCAATAGACTTAAAGACAAGAACCATATGATCATCTTGATAGATGCATAAAAAGCATTCGACAAAATACAGCATCCCTTTATGTTCAAAACCCTAGAAAAACTAGAGATAACAGGAACTTACCTCAACATTGTAAAAGCTATCTACACTAAGCCTCAGGCCAGCATCATTCTAAATGGAGAAAAACTGAAGGCATTCCCTCTAAAATCTGGAACAAGACAGGGATGCCCTCTCTCACCACTTCTATTCAACATAGTTCTGGAAGCACTAGAGAGCAATTAGACAGACAAAAGAAATTAAAAGTATAACTATAGGAAAAGAAGAACATCAACTAGCACTTTTTGCTGATATGATTCTATACCTAGCAGACCCAAAAGGTTCTACCAAGAAACTTCTAGAACTAGTAAGTGAATTCAGCAAAGTGGCAGGATATAAAATCAACACCCATAAATCAAAGGCATTTTTGTATATCAGTGACAAATCCTCTGAAATGGAAATGAGGAAAACTACCCCATTCACAATATCCTCAAAATAAAAAAAAAAAAAAACTTGGGAATCAATTTAACAAAAGAGGTGAAAGATCTATACAATGATAAATCCATTTTCTAATTGTGCTTTCCAAGGTTTATTTAAACACTATCATTTATTGTTATTTTTTTCTTATCTTTTCCACTTAACTGATTTATTTAGCATACTGAATATTTTCTTTCACTCATGTTCCATGAAGTCAAATTTTGAGTTAAATAACATTTCACATTAAAAAAAAAAAAAATCTTAGCATGCTGGGCTTCCTGGGAAGAACTTTGGACTGAGTATCTAGTATTCTATAACTTTTCCGTGTATTGTCATTTATTTTTTTCTTTTTCAATTAGAAGTTTTTAGACAATTTGTTTTTTTAACTTATTTATCATGATGCTAAAATATATGACCTTCTTAAACATTTTTTTCTAGTCCCCTTACTAGAAAACCACCATGACAATTTTTGCTCCTTTCAACATGTAGTTGTAGTTTTGATATTTCAAAAGAAGATTGTACCCATCTTTTACATGATAGAAGTTGAGGCCCACAGAATGCATATTTATGTATATCTATAATATATATCAGTATTTTTTAAAAACAAAGTACTACACATATAAATTGTCCAGACCAGGAGAAAACAGACAAACAAGCAAAAGTCCAAAGGATATATAAATCCATAGGACCCTAATTTTAAGCCAATCACATCTGCTTTGCTCACTGTTAATTAGTCCAACTTCTACCTGAAAACTTACATTGGAATCCATATCAGATTCAATGGTATTCTGATACAAGGAGGAAAAGAATGAAGGAAGGAAGGAAGGTCTGTCCAGGCAGAGTTCACCTTCATGGTACTCTGGGAAGAACAAAAGAGGTAATGCTTAAGAACAGGTAACTACAATTGTGGTTTCTTTACCAATATTCTAATTAACTTTTAAATAATGACAAGATAATATGCTGTGGCTTTTACAGTTTTATTATTTTTATCTGGCTTTCTCTTTTTTAAATGAACTATTGGTTTTTCTAGTATTTACTTTGTTAATAACAGTATTTTTAGAAATGTCAACTATCAAGATTTGTAAGATGTTATTAAATATATTTAGGGCAAGCTAGAAACATTTTCACCTTCAATTTCTTGATATAAGAAATAAATCACAGATACTGATGGTGTCTATATTCCTTTCCAATATTAAAATTGTGTGACTTTGGCCAAACATATAATGTAAATTTCTTCTACATTTCTTGAAGTAGTACCTGCAAGATGCTGGAATTTATTCAGAAGGTAAGACTGCAGTGAAATGATTCATGATTCCCAGATCACTGTAGATATATTCACATGTCATTGCACATAAAAACTATTTTTATAACACTATAAAATGCTCATCTTATTGTATTTATTTTACTATAAAATATATAGCTATAGAAATGTCTGAGATGGCACACCTGTTCTTAATCCAGCAATATACATGGTAAAATTGGAAACAATTCACCTGTTACATGAGGCAAAAAAAGTGTCCTTCTGAAATTTCTTTCCCAGGAGTAAAAGAGAGGTACAACATTTAAACTCCATCAGAACTATCCACCAATTGCCAAATCTGTACAAAACATTTTACTGTGTGCTGCAGCAAACAACAGTCAGATGTCATTCCAAAGGACTTAAAGTTCATTTATAAGCAGCATAAAGTAAGCATTTATTCTTGTCTTTCTGCATTCATTAATTCAGGATGTACCCATTCTTATTTAGTAGTATCCGTGGAGCTTACATTTTGGTGAGAACAGGAAAAATCATATCACAGATAATTACTGAGTGTTGCAAATGCTAAGTAGACAAACCAAACATGGAGAAATGATCAACATTTTCAGGGTGGTTTCTTTGCATGGACCGGTCAAGCAAAGTCCTACTGGGGAAGTAACATTTAAGCTCAGATTGAACATCAAAAGGAAAACAGTTTTTTTGTTTGTTTGTTTGTTTTGTTTTTTATGTTATTTTGGTTTTGTTTTATTTTGCAGTAATGGGGATAGAACCCAAGGCTTCACACAAGCTAGTTAAGCATTCTAGCACTGAACTACACCCACAAAACCTGCAAATAGCTTTTAGAATATATATATATATATATATATATATATATATATATATATATATATATATATATATATGAATTATACTTGAGGTACAGCAAGATACATTGCAAAGAACCTAAATTTTCAAGTATTTAACTTGTCTGAAGAACAACAACTAGATGACAGATATTCTGTGATTTGAGTTGAAGTCAAGAAGATAGGCAGGGAGTGGATTTGCATTCATAAAATGTTTGAATTATACTTTAAACATTAGAAAGAGCCATAGATTTAAGTAGTTGAGTGAATGAATGGTTTTTGGTTTCAAAAAATCAGTCAAACTTTCCTGTGGAAAAAGACTGACAGAAAGAAGACCTGCTAGGAAGTTTCTTTAAGAAACTAGAAAGAAATTATGATGAAATAATGAAGTTATGATGGTGAAACTAGGCTGAAAAGATGATGGTTTTGGTGATTATTAATGGAGCTGAAGCTAAGTGGACAGACTCGGGATATGTTTTGAAGGTGAAATTGAGGATACTTGTTTGGATGCTGAGATTAAGAAGACACAAGGAAAAGGGAAGAGTTTTCGATTTTGGTTTTAGCAAATATGATGCAAATTTAGCAAATAAAAATAATTTTACTGAGATGAGGAATGAGGGAGGTTGTACTATGGGATTCAGTTTTAACTTAGAAATGCCTTTTTGATACCTACCTGGAGTGACTAAGGAAGTAGATACACCATCCTTTCATTAAGAGAAATGGCATAAAGTTTACTATTAAAATAAGTGAATTTTAATATACCAATCAATATGTCAGGATAACACAAGTAAGGTTAAAAGGATCTAGGTTTGCTACCTTCTTTTCTCACTTGATTTTTATTATTACTTTTTTGACTAATCAAAGTGCATGTATTCTCATGTAGAGCATGTTTTGACGTGTAAATACTTGAGTTTACTAAATCAGGCTAGTTGGCAAAAGTATTATCTTGCATAGTAACCATTATAGTTAAAAAAAAGGAAGGGAAGATAAAAAGAAAGAAAGGAAATAACTAAAGCTTAACACTAAGAAGACTTAACAAAACAATTTGTAGTTCTCTGATAGTTGATTCCCTTTTTTTGTCTAAAATTCATCAGAAAGCATTATAATGAACATTATAGAACAACATTTCAATCCGTAAAAAAAAGAAAGTTTTTGGTCCTCCTAAAATATATTTTTCATTATGTTGAATAAATTAAATAATCAGAAATACTTGAGTGCCCACTTTGTGTCCAGTGAATCATATAATATATGTATGGTACATACTACATAAATATTATTCTTTTCAAAGAATTTCTTTATCTAGGACAGCAACTTTCTTCCAACTGTTTAAAACTAGTTTTCAAGGCAGATCCTCTGATAAACTTGGTATGCCTTGCAAAACCAAATATTTTAAATAAAATATTTAAACAGATATCTGAATACTGACCTGATGTAGTTTCTTATTTTACATTAGCAATATATCAGCAGTTTTTCAGATTTTATTTTATTTATACCTGGATTTGGAGCCATTTAAAGTTGTTCTTTAAATGCATTTTATTAAAATATACATGACTAGATTATATATATTAATTCATGTATTTGGAAAGATCTTTGACAGCAGATACTATCAATGTAAAATAACCATAAAACACTATTTTAAAAGTTTATAATATCCATGTATAAATATTGAACTTTTAAAAATTCAACATATTTTCCAGAACCAGAATTTTACTGACATAAGGTTTTCTGAAACTTGTCTTTGCATGTATATGATGTTATTCAGAACTAATTTGGGGCCTGTGGTTAAAATTAAAACATGTGGCATTAGGTAGATTTTTATAAAGGCTCCATTAATAAACATGATTGATTTTTAAATTTTTGCAGGGTCTAACAAACTTGAGTTCTTTTTTTACAGCTTTGTCATAAAAGTGTACATTTAATTAAATTTCTTTTAAAATGAAACATAAAAATTGTACATGTTAATGGAGCATCATGTAATATTTCCCTACATGTATGCATTGTGTAATATGTAAATCAGGATAAATATATCCACCACCTCAAATATTTATCATTTCTTTTCAGTGAAAACATTGAAAATTATTTCCTTTAGCTTTTTGAAATGTGCAGTACATTATTGTTTGTAGTCACCCTACTATGCAAGAGCTCACCAGAACTTCTGATCCTATCTAACTGTAACTTGTTACCCATTGACAAACAGTTCTCCATTGCTCCCCACCACTGTTCTCCCAGACTCTAGTTACCACCATTCTATTCTTTACTTAAATGAGATCAACTTTTTAGATTCCATTTCTGAGTGAAATCATGCGTACTTATCTTTCTGTGTGCCTGGTTTATTTCAGTTAACATAATGTTCTTCAGTTCTGTCTAGGTTGTTGCAAATGGCAGGATTTCATTTTTTGTGACTTAACAGTATTCCATCATGTAAATGTACCGCATTTCTTTATCCATTCATCACCTGAAGTTGTTTCCATTTCTTAACTATTGTGAGTAGTGCTGAAGTAAAAATTGGAGTGCAGATGTATCTTTGATATAAATAAAGTTCATTTCCTTTGGATATATACTCAGTATCTGGATTGCTGAATGATTACAGTTGTTTAATTTTAATTTTTGAGGAAACTCCATACTATTTTCAATAATGGCAAGATGAGTGTATATTCTGACAAATAGTATGCAAGGATTCCTTGTCTCCACAATCTTCTCATTACTTCTTTGTTTAGATGGTTGGAAATCTTCTTATAGGGGAGTATAAACTCAGCCTAGACAGCAACTTGGATTTGTAAGACATCCCTAGTCTTTTAGACATATCTCAGCACATTGCATAAGGATTGCATTAATTCCCTACATGTTCTCACACACATTGCTTCAGGGAAGAATTTTGATTGTTTGAGCTTACACTGAGTGTTCTTTATTTTATTTAAAAATACAGCAAAGCCTTAAGTACTATTTCTTTGACTCAATAATACCCAGCAGATTACATGAATCCTATTCTACTTATGAGACTAAAATTGATGTAATCCCCTAATTGGCAAAACAATAATAATTTAACAAATAGTCTCATTCACTTTCTTCTGTCTAAAAGTTTGTTCTGCACAGTTTCTTTTCTAACTTCTTTTTTTTTATTTTTTATTGGTTGTTCAAAACATTACAAAGCTTTTGACATATCATATTTCATACATTTGATTCAAGTGGGTTGTGAACTCCCATTTTTACCCCAAATACAGATTGCAGAATCACATCGGTTACACATCCACGTTTTTACATAATGCCATATTAGTGTCTGTTGTATTCTGCTACCTTTCCTATCCTCTACTATCCCCCCTCCCCTCCCCTCCCATCTTCTCTCTCTACCCCATCTTTTCTAACTTCTTTACATATTATTGGTTTCCTCTAATTTCTTTATTTCAGTAAGTTTGTTCATTTAATAGCTCTTTATTAAATTTCTTCTCAATGTTAGACTACTGATTTAGGAATTGAGTATATCAATGAACAAATACTTTCTTCATGGAACTTACAGACTAATGGCAAAAGAAAAGGAAAAAATAATATATGCATATGTAATTACTGACTCAAAAAGAATAAGAGAAACAAATAATAAGAAAGTGATAAAACAAGAAAAAACTCTTCAGGATTGGATAGCCAAAACGCTTCCCAATTTGAGAAGACTAAATTTGAACCAAGACCACATGGATTAAAACAGTCCATTCTTCAAATGAGTCTATAATAGGTAGTTAGAAAGAAGAGTTTGATGAGACTGTTTTGAAATAAGTGAGTAAAAACAACAATTTTTAATTTTTTTTTAGAAATTGGGAAGAGTTGCATGTAACTAGAGGGTGGCAATCAAATGAATACCACCTGAAAAAAAATGATAAATTCAGAAGAGGATGGGTATCATTTAAGTAAGACAAAGATATAACCCCTAATGTTCCTCTTATTTCAGAATGATAAGTATGTTGTGGTGAAATTATTTGATAGTATATCCATTCCAGGAGGGGAAAATGAAGCTCATGCATGGCTGTTTTGAAGTCTCATGTACCATCTAGACATTTGGTGATTCACTAGAAGGACTGGGAGGACTTACACCGCCACAACAGACCCCAATCTTATGTAGGGGTCCATTTGTGTCTAGTCATGCTCTCCCTGACGCCTTGCCAAGGGAGCCCCATCTTCATCAGTGAAAGGTAAAAATGTGCGAACAATGAGTCTGCCCAAGGAACTATGTTTGAGACTCAAAGTTCAAGGGTTTTTGCTTGAAAGATGGTCACATAGGATAAGATGCAACTAATGAAATTCCACATTCCTAGAAGGAAATCCGATGTTCAGTGACCCAGGCAGGTAATATAACCTTATCAGTGGATTAAACTTTTCAAAGGCTGAATTTCCAGACACCAACCAAACCTTTAAGCAGGCCTTCTATATGTACCTGCTTTAGGACTACTGTAAGTCTTTCTACGCAGCTGCTAAGGATATGGGTTCAACACATTAGAGAGAACAGCATTCAGAAGTTTAGAACTTGATTCACCATACTGGAAGTGCCCATCTTTTCCCACAAAGGTTTAGTCAGAGTTCAATCCAATCTCAATTTATTCCTACTCTATACAATCATCTTTCATTTTCTGTCTCAATTCTTTTATTGAAATTTTCATTCCTTAAGTCCTGAAGGTATTATTTGCATTATGTTCATGACATTTATCCCATTATCATGTATTGTATTTCCTAATGGTTTAGTCTCATTTTTTCATTCCAAACTGTAAATACTCTCAAAGAATGAATTTTAATTGTGATTAGGCAGTTACCACACTCTGTATATGAGAAAAGAAATGATAGCAGTAATTTAGGATATGTAAGTGAAAGAAATATTTTAAATGTGGAATAAATATAAGGCAATTTATGTTCCTTTTGCATTTTTATTTACTTCAGTGTATTAACATCAATGCTTAAATTTTCAAAAGGAACAAATCCATACTGATAGAAATCATTACTATAACCTGTATAGTAAAAGATCAATGCATAACATCTATACATACTTTACTTTTTACCTCACAATGTTTTTCCTTTTTGATTCAATGTGCCTAGATGTCTTATATGACAACAAAAAGAGTTAAATTTATTTCTGGAGGAAAAACAAATAGCCATGTAGAAAAACATTATATTTTATTGTGCAGTCGGTTTTGTTATTATTTTATCTCCTGGCAGCAAAGTGAGCATATTTATTATTATTCTAAACTTCACCAGCCATCCCAATGGTTTCCTATGTTTGTTTATTTTGGGTTGTGGTTATGATTCCTACTAAATGTTTACATATCTCTTCAAGTTTCAGGCTACTTTTAGAAAAGTTATATCCTGGGAAGGTAAGAATTTATAGTCTTATGAACATATCCACAAAATAATGCAGTATGTTTAACATAATCAGTGATGGAAATAGATTTTGTTATGATGGAATTAATTTTTATATCTATTTCAGTTTTACTAAAGCATAAATGCTAATCTGTGGAAAACAGTGGCTCTTCCTGCATATCAGACCTTGGAATTACCACTGAGTCTACAACAATAGTGGTGGGTGGACACATGACAATTAGGAAGTGGGTTTCAACCACTAACCCATTCACAAATGCTACTGAAAATGCCTCAAATCCCAAACCATTGGTTTCTCCCCACAAAGAATGAATGCACAACTTAGAAGTTAAACAGCTTTTTTTCTATTTAATATGAGCAAAGAAAAACTAGAAGTTGAATAAATGTAAATCGATTTGATCTATTTATATACTTATACAAATAATTTAGGTAAAATGTCACATTTTCCCTTAATTGCCAAACATATTTCTATTTCATTTCATGAAAGTAATTTCAGATATTTGTCTTTCCTGAATCTATATGAAATCCTGGGTAGGATTTGTAGTATATCTTGATAGTATAATGGTTAACAGCCAGATAAAATTAGGCAAATTTTGGTTCAAATTCCTGTGTAACTTTGGTAAATATATATAATTCCTTTAATCTCAATTTTCTTATATTTGAAAATGGATACTGATATCAATTTTGGAAGATCTTATAAGAATTAGAAAATATATATAACAGGCTGCAGACTGTCTGCTATTAGTAAGCTCTAGACAAGCATTTTAGAAAGTAGTGGTATTGTTTGCAGCACAGAACCAGTACATATTTTAGGATAGAAATGGTCATTTTCTGATAAATTGCAAGTTTTTTTTTTTCCAGAAGTGTTACCTGCTATTGCCTTAGTATCTTACTGTTGTTTAGGCTGAGGATTATGGCATTGTCTAGATCTTTCCCTGATGCAGCTTTAGCTAGTGTGATGGCTTCCAAAGTTGTCAGAGGGAAAGAAAAACAGCTGTACTAACATCAACTATTCCTTCAATGAGGAAAGAAAGTGATTTCCTGAAGCATCTATGGATCAGTAGGAACCTTCAAATCAAGAAAGACTGAGAACGCATTTTTGAATTACCAAGTTCCACAGTAAAGGCAACTACTAGAAAAGGGGTTTAGACTAGGTGCCAAGACAGTGTTTCTTCAATTCCAGGTACTGTTTTAAGAAATTTACTTACATTAAGTCATGCAATCCCTGTCGCGACCCCTTGCCCGCAAGGAAGACGCAACTCGAGAATCTTCTTTCAACAGTTTATTCAGGCCCCTGGATATTTCTTCTTCTTCCTCTCGGATGCCCCTCCCAGCCTTAATAAAGCATCCCAAGCCCCAATGCAAAGCTGCCGCGTGGAACTTTCTCACAGGGTGGTGAAAAATCATGTGCCAACTTTCCCAGATAAGAAGTTGTTTGTCACAGACCACAGCGGAGCCAGCGCCATCTTGTAATGGCGACCATAATCTGCAGAAACGGCAGAAGCGGCTCACCACAAATCCCCTAAACAACCAAATGCTATCTCCATGTGCTAGACACTGTTATAACTTTCATTTTATAGATGAAGGAACTGAAACAGGGAGAGGTTGACTGAGGTTCCCAAGGTAACATGGATTATCTGTGATGGGGTTTAAATCCAGTTTATCTGACTTCAGTGTCTGTACCCTAATTAATACACTCTATGGACTCTCAGTGAACAAGGTAATGACACTGCCAAGTAGTCACAGCAGTAGGAGGATCCTGCCAAATGGGAAGTCAAATTTGAGCAATGTTGACAGAGCAGTGATTACTGTGTCAAGTGGGTTTTATAATCAGAGCTTCCTCAGCTTTATAAGCTTCTGGGAATTTCTCTCTCATTCTCTGCTGTGATTCCTGGATGTTTGTTAGAAATATATATTTAGAATTCAGATTGGCCTACAAATATTTTATCCTTAGGGAGAAAAATAAAAGGATAATAGGGTCCCAAAGAGGAAGACCTCATGAAGAAATGGGAAGTTATGAGATATAGTTTAGACAACTATACTAGCACTCTCAGATCTTTTCGTATGGGGAAAAAATTTCAAAAAAACAACAAGTCTTCAAGTCCCCCCTTTCCTGTGAACAGATAAGATTATTCTACTTTTAAACTATTAGTTTTAAAAATTCCTCTGTGCTTATTTGGTTCAACTGATTTTAATTTCTACACTTTTTTATAACAAAATATTTCTAAATATTTTTTTAGTCAAACAACAATTACTAAGGAAGGTCCTGTATCAGTTATCCATTGCAATGGAAGGATCACTTCAAATTTAGTGGATTAAAAGGGCATTCACTTACACTACCCCTGAATCTGTGATTATGGCAGGGCTCACAGAACAGTGCCAGCTCTGATCCTTGTGTCATCACTTTGGCTCTGAGGTCTAAAGGATCTTATTCAAAGATGGCTTATTTGCATGGATGGCAAGTTGATACCAACTAATGGCTTGAAACAGAGCTGTGGTCTTAATCAGTCCCTGCCTAACTCAGTCAGCCTTTGCATAGGTACTGAGATTCTTCACTGCATGGTGGATGAATTCTGAAAACTGGTGTCCCAAGAGATTCTTTAAGAAGTTCTTTTGTCTTTAACAACCTAATCTCAGGTGTTATCTCAGGAAGTCACAAAGAACCACTTGTGACTAAGGAATTGTAGACTTCATTTTTCCAGTAGGAAACTGAAAAAGATCTGGATGAATACTTGGGACTAAAGGTGTAGTCTAGTTATTTTATAAAGAAAGTATCGTTTGCCACAGGTCCCTCAGGCACCTCCAAATCATCTAGTGCTTTCACTGGTTATGTCACCAAATACAAGACCAATATGTGTGTCCTTTCTCCTGACTTTTTTAAATTTAGTCATTGAAATCATCCACCAAGATACTCAAAATGTGATCTTTAAGTCATTATAGAACTGAATAGATTATTTTCATTTATTTAAAGACAGACAAAATATTCAAAACATTTAACAATTGAAACTACACAGGCCTTGACTTATCAGAATAAGATCCTGCTATAAATAACCAATGCCACTATATAGACACATAGCAACTGTATATTAGCTCTGCTCATATAAATGACTTGTTTGGGAATCTGTATATTTGCTTTATACATATTTAATAGTATAAATAGAATGACTGGCCTCTATAATGTTTCAGCACTTATAATATATAACATTATATTATACATAACATTATATAATATATAATATTATATAATATATAATATGTTATATATATGTACATATAATATCTATTCATATAATTATTTAATAAAACTTTTGACATGTTTACTGTTTTACAATCATATAATATACTTGTTAGCATTTTCACATGCTATTAAATATCTCTCTAAAAAGATATCTCATTTAATTATACTGATGTACCTAATTTATTTAATAGGTTACCTAGCTTAAAATTTGGGTTATTTCCAAAATTTTGTTATAATCAATCAAAATGTGATAGCTTGGCTAGGGATGTAGCTTAGTGGTACACTGTGTACTTAGATACTTAGGATCAAATACACACACACACATACACACATACGCACACACACCCACAACATGCAATTGTTATCCCAGGATGCATACATTTATAATTTCTTCCTTTGTGGAATTTTTCCAGAAATAGAATTATCATTTGAACACAAATTAAGAGTATTAATTATTAATGCTGGGAATAAATATGGCCAAAGTGTTTTCCATAAATGGTATACTAATGTCCATTTCCATTGTAAATAAATGGGACTGTTCCCCTGAAGTTCAAACACCATGACTAGACTATTATTTTCACTTTCTAATGCCTAAAAATACTAGTGATATGCCCCAAATCACAGGGATTATAGATATATTGCTGGTTTAATAATAAATATAAACATGAAAATAAATTAAGGTAATACATCTAATCTTTGTTTTTAAATACCAATTTCAGTTTTCTCAAGAAATAAGTTAAAGAGGGAAATAGCATATAATAATTTTAAAAATTAAAAGTGCTTTCTTTCACCATTAGTTTGAAATCCTTTACTACTTATACAAAAAATCTAATTTGGAATGTTTCTTCTCCAAATTGTACCAATTATTTGCCATACTTTGGCTATTTTCATTCTTTTAATAGACCTTCCGAAAATCACTGGATGAATTATGGATTTTTAGAGATAAAGGTCTTAGTATTCATTCGTTTAATTTATAGATGAAATTAACTACTTTGTTGAAGAAGGTATGGATACTTAATGTTAGACCTAAGCCTAGACTTAAATTCCTTCCTTCAATACCAATTTTTTAAATTACTCTTCCTTTTAAAAATATTATTTGATTTAAAATAATTATTCTACTTGGATTATAAACAAACTTAAATCTCAAGGATAACAAGCTACATTTTCACAAATAATGTGATTATTACTTATTATGTATTAATGACTTAGGACATTCCAGGAAAGAGTAAGCCCCTCATATAATCCCCAAACACCCTTGCTAGGTGGCAATAGAAGCTAGGAGTTTTGACAAAGGTACATAGTTAACCAGTGACTAGCTCAGAATGAAGTGCAGTTTTGCATGGTTCTGGGAACCAATTTGTCACAGTGCCTAGACTAGGACACACAATTTACAATGGAAATCAATTAAATAAACTAACTTTTTTTTAGGACAGGATAATTATAAATATTTTATAAATAAACATTTGATACACCCAGTATCTTGCACTTGTATAATACAACTGTAACAGTGGGAAATGAATGCAAAATATTTCAATGAAAATAAAATTGCTTTGAAAATCAGGAAGCCTTGTACTACATGCTACAACTGTCATTGACTGTTGAGAGTTTTTCTGTAAATTAGGAAATGTATAGGCCTCAATTGTAAAGTGGTGATTTAATTAAGTGAATCCTGATATCCTTCCAACTTTAATAATCCTCTATTTAAGAATCTTATAAATAGAGTTGAAAAAGGAATAATATCAATTAAATTTAGAATTACTTATTCATCTAACAACATTTTTGCATTATGCAAAAGTGGCTTTACAATCATTGTACATATTATGTATAATCTTTATTTTAGTCAGGCATTCCCCTCTTACCTATAAGATCTCACATATATTCTCCTTAACTATGTATTATAGTACATAATGAAATCTACTTACATTTTCTACACTATTTGGCAAAATAATTTGTACATGGTAGAAGCACAGTTAGGAAAAGGCAGAAAATTGGAAATTTCACTTTAAATGCTGGCAGGTATAAACTAATATAAAAGAAGATATAAATGCAGAAATAAGTTTTCTAAATTAGTTGGCTACATCAGGACTCTACATAATATTTCCAGCTGAAACAGAGGGAAAACAACTAAGTGGTACCAAGTATTTTATTACCATTGGCTAGCACAAAAGAAAACAGAAAAATGAAAATGACTGTATACCCAGAAACAATAATCTGATACCACAGTATGAAAATTGTACCTTTATAAATAGATCAGTAACTCTTTGCTCAAAGATTTTTCTCATTCTATGGTCCTTGTGGTTTTACTAAATTTTAATTACAAATTCAGTGAGTTTATTATGGGTTATATTTTTATATTTAAAGAATATAAAATAAAAACTGGTTTTAGATTCTGTTAAATCATCAATTTTAATATTGTAGTTTCTTTTATAAAACTGAGGAATTTCCAACAGTATGCATTTCTATAAAAATCATATTGCTAATTTCATTTTATTCTATTGTAACTCCAAAAGCAGTAAGTATAGAGGTTTTATGGAGGAAAAAATAACTGTGTATCAAAAAGTAAGGGGAAATGAGATTCAAGTAGAATTTGTACATTTTATACTTTTAAATATTTTTATGATCAATATTTGATCATCAAAATTCTATAAATTTAAGAAAGGCCCATTTTAGATGAGCTATCTCTTCTACAAAGAGACTAAAGCAGCATCCCAAATTATTTTATTAATTAAAAACAAATATAGTATTTGGCTCAAACATCACAAATATTTTTATGTAAAAATATATTCTATTTTTCCCTAATACTTTTCCCATAATAAGTTCAGGCTTAGGGAAATCAACTTATATTTTGGGAGAACTAAACATATATCATCATGAGGCCATCCAAATATTACAAACTAGCACTATGATTAAAATACCTGAAAGGATGCTTATGTTTACTGCTCTTTCAAAATGTAAGTATTGACATCCACATACCTGTCAGTGTAGGCTTATTTCTGCCAGTATTGTAATTCCTCACATCTCTCCTCACAATTTATTTATTTATTTATTTATTTATTTATTTATTTATTTTTAGAGAGAGGGGGGGAGAGAGAGACAGAGAGAGAGAGAGAGAGAGAGAGAGAGAGAGAGAGAGAGAGAATTTTTTTTAATATTTATTTTTCAGTTTTCGGTGGACACAACATCTTTATTTTATTTTATGTGGTGCTGAGGATTGAACCCAGCGCCCTGCGCATGCCAGGTGAGCGCATTACCACTTGAGCCACATCCCCAGCCCTCTCCTCACAATTTAAATCATATTACCATGATTATTTGCTTGCTAACTAACAAATAGATAAAAATCATTTTCATCTTACATGCTTGACAATCTGTATGATTTTAATGTATTTTGTGTGCACATATAAACATGTAAATGTGTCCATGAGAGAGAGAGTGACAGAGAGAGATTTTTGGTAAAGAGAGAAATCTCAAATATCTCAACTAGTATTTGACATTTGGCATATTTTAACAGATATATTTAATTTAGATACATTTAGAAAAATTTCATAATGAAACTTTCTCAGTGCATGCTAATAATCTTGTTAAATCATTTTGAAATTTAAATAATTTCTCTAGGCTCTACATTACTTAACATTATATGTTTAAAATTCTGCCACGTGTTATCTATAAACTGACTTTTAAAATTTTTCTTTTTATTATTCTTCAATTTGAAAATTGTCAGTTTCTTTATCAATTCTTGCTTTCAAACCATGTCTTAATTTCTAATTTCATTACCCATTAAATGGAACCAGGAATTTTTGGCAAGATAGTTGTTCCTAGGACTGGGGTAGGGAATGTAAAAAACTGAATGGAAATTAGATGGAATTGCCATCCAAAATATAAAATTAGATGGAATTGTCTCTCTGGCAAATCTGGGAAAACTTCTGGTATATAATATTTGTAGCTTAAAGTGGCCCATGTGCAATTTGAACATGACCTTTGATGAAGAGGGAGTAAAGTGTTTTTCCTGCTATTCCCTAAGCTGAGAATCATTGGATTTGGATTCTGAGTCAGCATATTTTGGCTAAAATATATGAAATGAAATCAAAGAAAATAATCCTCATATATTAAAAGCAGTGATGATGAAGTACTTGCTTCAAAGAGGTCCACAGGGATTAAAATATATCATTTATACAACAGATGTTATTAGGAATTGCGAAAATCTTTGTGTTTATTCTGATCACCACTGATGACAGTTTTCTGCAGTTATTTTGTTAGGCATGAATGAGCATAGTTTAAGGGGTCAAATCTTTCCAAAGTCTATGCTTTGTTCTTTACCCTTTCCCATCTTCATTTCCTAGCATTATCTCAAATGTAAAAGAACCATATCAATTGGTATGAGGCCGATAATTATATGCATAGTAATAGGGGCATGCAATCAGTTGTCTTTTCCAGGCAGTTGCCTAGAAAATGTACCTCTCATGGAGAGTCAATATTTACCCAATAAGGATAGATTCAATCAGGCAACATTTTCCTAGAAAACTACCTTCTCCAGCAGCCATGTAAATGCTTTTATAAAAGTCTTATCGGGTTGGCAAGTAAAATGATTATTTTTTAAAAAATCAGATTCAATACTAATAAGAAGCCACATTCTAGAAAGCATTATCAGGGAGTAAACAAGGAAATTATGATGGCTATTAATGGGCATAATATTCTAATGAATAAAAGATGAATAGAAAAGGCCATTGTTAAATATTTCAATTTTCCTTTCACTAAAAATATATTGATTTTTTATTTGCCAGTATTTTTTTGTAAAATTTAGTAAAAGCAGCAATTTATTCATAAATTGAACCACCTTGAGATTACAAGTATTCCCACTATGAATTAAAGTTATTAAAATTATAGGAAGATGTCTTGTTAAATCATAGGTTCCTGTGCTTTCCCAATATTAATATATGGCCTTTGTTTTTGTTTTTGTTTTTGTAGATTGAAATAAAATTACTTCCTGAAAACTTTAAGAGGTTTTAGGTATTTAAAATTAATTATTATTATTATTGATTGACATATAAAGGATGATGATACTTCTATATCTGAAACTTATGACACCTTGAAATTATTTGGTTCATTCTTCCCCTAAAGTTTGGGAAATACTTAGCATCATCATGAAAGGATACTCACTACTTATTTATAAAACTCTTTCTTTGACTTATTGCTTATTCAGTTTTAGTACACATCTGCTGCCCCATGAATACTAGAGGATTTAAAAAATTATATATTGAATTAAAAATTCTTAAAGTCAAACATAAGAAAAGTTAGAATTCATTTTCATCTTCAGGTAAAAGCAGTCTGAAAGATTATTCGTTGCAGATGGGGATGTTCAAACAAAAGAGCAGACAGACTGTCATGTACAAAATGAAAATATGTAAAACATTCAGCTTCCTGAAACTTTTCCTTCACACTGGATTTAGCCAAGTTACAAAAATGTCAAAAATTATTTAGATAGTTCTTAAAAGGTCCCCTCTTCTGTCCTATTTGATAATTCTTTAAAATATTACTTGTAAAGGTATGCATTTTAAACATGACTGTTTTATCAGACCTTTCAATCCTAAGGCTCCAGTTAAAAAGAGGTTGTGGGGACAAATGCAAAATTATTTTAACTCAAATTCTTCTGTTTCAAGCCAACTGGCATATGTGAGGGAAAAGCCTGAAAACAAATCCATTATTTATAATTGGCAGAGTCACCATTCCTGGCCTATGAAAGTCTCAGTTAAACTTGTTTACAAAATTATCCTCTCATACACTTTTCAACTAACCTTCCACTGAGACGTAAAATCAATATAGAAGGATTGCCCTGGTCTTTGTGTATCAAGACACATTTCAATCAATGACTTTTTTTTTCTGTATGTCTGGATAAATTTTAGGTCTGTTTTCTGCCCGGAAGAAGTTCCATGAACCCTTTTATATATGGAACCATTTTTGCTTTAGTGTCTCTGAGTTGGAAAGGAGAGCCTCATGCTCACATAAAACAGACAAAAAGTCGTGCACTAATGCATCTTCAATTCTAGTAGGAAAAGCTGAATGATTAACAAAGTAAACAAATTTTAAAGTTGATACCCATTCTTACACTTACCAGCAATTATAGAGAAAAACATCAGAAAGAGAAATAAAATGAGCAGATAGTACAGAAAACAGCTCTTTTCATTTCTGTGGGTGTACAAGATTGTAATATTTGCTTTTGTGCCAATAAGATGAAAATTTTTTCCTTTCCATTCACCACTGTGTTTCTTGCATTTATACCTTGTAATGAATATGCTTTAAGTGTGTAAATATGAAAGAGACGTACTACTTTGAATGAAAGTAGTAGTGTTGAGAACATTAACAACAAGGGCTGACATTTCATCTTGCTCTGCTGATGTTACCGCTAAGTATTTCTGTAGCATCTATCAGCACAAACTTTATCAGGTGGTACCGTCACCATTATTTCACAAATGAAATGAAGTCTTCAAAGTGTCAAAACATAATTACATTTCCTAGAATGAATTATTTAGAATAGCATAGAGAATTGTTTGGGATAAAGAGATAACGATGTAGGATGATCCCACAAAATCAAGATGAACAAATTTCTTCATTTGGGTCATTGCCAATTAGAAGACTTGAATTTTAATGTAAGTACAACTTAAAATCAAGGAATGCTCCAAGTGACCTACGATTGGTAGACAATCCTAGGAGTCTCTTGCATTTGTATAAAATTTTCAAGGACAAGCACTGATAGCCTGTGACCTGAACTACCTTGTCAAGAATGTTTGTATTGAGAAGAGCTATGGAAGAAAGAGATACTGTCTCCTACTTGAGCAGAGGAAAAGTTTCTTGACTTTCTTTTTTATTTTAATTGTCAAACATAATAAAGATTATGTCGCCTTCCAGGGGCAAGGTCAGGCAGGTTTTTAGTCCATTATGAAAGATTTAGGTTTCATAAGCTTGACACTCCTGAGTTGTGACCATATTTATTAACTGTGAAGCATCCACCTGCACCCTTTTGTGTCAGCCCTATAGGACATGGGGAGTACTGGCAGCCAACGCAAACATGAAGGCCATGTGACCCAGGAGTCTTGTGTCTCCTGCCAGCACCAATGAAGCTATGACTGGCTAACTTGCTAGCGATCAGGTATGATAAATACTCAGACATTCACAGTTCTTCACACCAGTGATCCATTTAAAAAGAATTTCATTAATCTGCTTCCTCTAATATCTAGTGGTGGTAGAATTAAGTGCCAAAAGCATCAATTTGGGTGGCCATTTAGTTTTGAGGTCTTCAGAAAAATAAATTGCTTTTCAAAAGTACTTTAAAAGACTTTCTTTGTATTATTTGCAAACCAAAACAATCACTCCCTGTGTATCCTATTGAAATCCTTGTCACACCAAATAGTGTCAATTCATGTAATTTATGTTAACCATACAGTTCATATTAATTTTACTTTGACTGAAATAATGTTAATTGTATTAGTCCCCAATATAATTGTGTTTACAATATTGTCACTATAGTATTTATTAAAAATGCAAATATTTGGGTAGGAAATAGAAAAGAATTGAGATATAAATAAAATATAAGACATGTATAGATGCAACACAAGAGAAGCAACCTTAGTACCACAGCATGTGTTTTGTTGACTTAGGCTAAATAGGGACCTTTACTTGGATATTATAAACTCACTGTGCTAGAATTAAAGGTAGAGTTTTTACCTCAATGCCAGAGGCTAAGCCAAAGGCTTTATCTTTATTTCTGACAATAGTACTAAAAAAGAATTTATGATAGTGATGTTCTCTGGAGTCAGAATTAACTGTCAGACCTTAGAAAGTCACTTAAATGGAAATCATGGTAATCCCTACAGTGACAGTGTCTGTTCACAGACTAAGTACTAAATTGATTTTACATTTATCTACACACTTCCTATATCTATAACCATCTCTGCATATATTGATTAGTTATAAAACTATAGATTTTTAATTGTGACCTCATTTTGATGATAAAGAAAATAAAGCTCAATAAGGTTAAGCTAAGGGTAAGTCAAACATGCATTAAGTATTTGGACTAAGCATTGAACCCAAATTTATGATTGCAGAACAACACAGGCAATCCAGGTGGACAAACAAAACCTGCATTTGGATAAATTATAAATGATAATCTACAGAGGAAAAGGTAAGACAGATTAATGTAAAATTTATTACAAGTCTGTCCATGGTACAATTTGAGCAGTGTGGGGACTAAGAATCAAAGAATTATGGTTATGGTTTTATTTACTTGTCGATTTTCAAAACCATCTGCATCTTAATGTTTGATTGAATTTTGTTTGGGAGGGAATGTATTCATTGAATATGATTCTGAGATTTATAATCCCATATCTTATACTGTTCATTGTTTTAGACTTATCCCATTAGCTAAAAGTATGAGGATCCAAATTTTATCTGCATTTTTTTCTTGAAGACTATGCTAAATATACTGCCCATGTTATTTAGTACTTTATTCCAAATTCCACTTGGGATTCTACCTTGGTGATCCAGGCCAAATCACATTTTAAGCTCTAGGTCATTTCTTGGAGTTTCACCTTAAAAACTGAACACGTGACAGATACAGTAATTGATTTTAAGTGTTTCCCCTGGAACTATACCACATTCCTTTCTTCTGGAACATAGAAATTTTAGTGAGGACAGAGGAGTAGATAACATCTTATAAGGTAGGAAAAGGTAGAGAATCCCTAAGCCAAACATTGCCCCTCTACTTTTTCTCTTTATTGGGCTCTACTGTATTCTTGCTTAATCATTAAAAGGAAGAGATAAATGTTTATGATTTTTTAAAGAAAAAAGGAGGACTTCATGTTTTTTTCCTACAAAAACCATGTAGGAGAAAATGTTTCAAAATATAGACCACACAGAAGACAACTAATGGAAGAAGTTGTGCTCATGGTGCATCTTTATTTGTGATCCTACTGTTAGTCCATCTGGAAGCTTGACTCTGAAAGAGTAGCATAAAATGATGTCCTGAGGACTATGTATCAGAACCTTTGAAGATCAGGCCACTTTCAGACTTTTTTTTTAATCTTTTTCCTATATGAATAGATTTTGATTATTTAAGCTTTACAGAGTTTAAAGAATGTGACTAATAGTATGTTAATCAAAGAAAAAAGTGCAAGAGACAAATAAGGCACAGTTATAGGCCTACTTCCTATCACAGGTCATTCCGAATCGAAAAATTAAAGTTGATCTTTTTATTAATTATGCCTGTGAATCAAAGTGTTTAAATGTATATCTTTCCATAATATAACTCATATAGGTAGAAACCATGCTTTGTGTTTAATTAACATCTACCAGTTAGCATTTTAAGTTTATTTTTTAATGTTCAACAAAAAACTTGTGTAAACATCTAAGACACCATCGAAATGTTTCCAAAGAAAGTGTTTGCAAAGTGTTTGAAAGATATTTTCTCCTGGAAGAGCAGCTGTAAAAATAATGGAAAATTGCTTTGAACTCATTTATGAACATTACCTTAAAAGTTTTATGTTCCCATGTGCTAAGGTGTAAGTCCTCCCAAAAATCCCTTACAAGAAATACACTAAAAACAAGGCATTCTAATGCCTAATGATGCCATACCTAACCTTAATGTTCTTGGCAAGCAGACAGATGAGCAGCTACAATTCTGCCAAAACTTGATTAAGTACATTCTAGGATGTCATGTTCAGATATTTTTCACTCAGATAGTATTCATAGTGTGATAGCCAAGTAATTCATAATTTGCCAACCTTCCACACCTCATTTCAGATTAGGTAGAGGAAAATCAGGTGAAACAGTCTCCTTGATTAATTTAAGAAGTCTAATATAAAATGTTTAGACTTTACAGTTTTCTAAATTTTAAGATTTTTATTAAGTCTTATCATATGTATCTCATTTTTGGAAAGGCAACATAAAATTGAAGGTAGCATTTCCCATGAATATTTGTATGTGTATGTTCATACAATGTTGATTTTTCTTTGGTTTATAGGAATCACATACATTAATAGCTTAGCTTTTGCATTTACAGGTAATCTTTTGTAAAGTATACAATTCGTCTCAGTCTTATTTCCTCATTTTTAAAGTAAAAGTATTACCACAGGTGTAGCTTTGTGTGTGTGTGTATGTGTGTGCGCAGGCGCTTCAATACACTTCTCAAAGTTGCTTTTTTGTTTTTGCTTTTGCTTTTCTTTTATAAAGTGCAGGTTTGTGGCACCTTTGCATTAAGCAATTCTAATGGTGCCACTTTTCAAACATTGTGTGCTTACTTTCTATCTTGGTCAAATTTTGATAGTTCTTACAGTATTTCAAACTTTTAAAAATTGCTCTATTTTGCTGATCTGTTATCAGTGATTCTTGATGTTATTATAGTTACTATTGTACTATTGCAGCCTTACCCATAAAAACCAGTAAACATTATGGATAACTGTTGTTTGTGTTCTCTTTGCCCTGCTGACCTGCCATTACCCCATCTCCCTCTTTCCTCAGGCCTCTTTGTTCCTTGAGATAAAACAGTACTGCCATTAGAACATTGAATAACCCAACAACAGCCTCTAAGTGCTCAAGTGGAAGGAAGTGTTGTTCATTTCTCACCTGTTGATGTTTTAAAAAAGATTAATAAATAAAATGAGGAAAAGTGTGATTGGCTGAAAGCTAGGCCTCTTAGGCCAATCAGTTTGCCACTTTGTAAATGCAAAGAAAAAGTTCTTGAATGAAATTAATAGCGTTACTCCAATGAATACATGAATGAAAAGAGCATGGAACTGACTTATTGCCAATATGGAAAAAGTGTTAGTGATCTGGAAAGATGAAATCAGTCACAACACTCTCTTCCACAAAAGCCAAATTCAGAGCAAGGTTCTAATTCTTAAATCCTATGAAGGCTGAGAGGTGAGAAAGCTGCAGAAGAAAATTTTAAAGCTAGTAGCAGTTGTTTCATAAGGTTTAAGGAAAAAGCCACCTCCATAATATTAAAATGCCAAGTAACACAAATACTGATATAGAAGCTGTAGCAAATTATTTAGAAAATCTGGCTAAATAACTAATGAAAATCATCCCACTGAAGAGCACATTTTTAATGAAGAGAAAACAACTTTATATTGGAAGAATATGCCATCCAGGACTTTCATAGTTAGAGGGAAATAACTGCCTGGGTCCAAACTTCAAGGACAGGCTGACTCTGTTGACAGGGGTTAGTGCATCTGGTGACTTTAAGTTGAAGCCAATACGTGTTTATCTTTCCAAAAATCCCAAGGCCCTTAAGAATTATACGAATATACTCTGCCTCTGCTCTATAAATTGAACCACAAAGCCCAGGTGACAGCATGTCTGTTTATAACATGATTTGGCAAATATTTTACGCCCACTGTTGAGACCTATTTCTCAGAAAAATAGAGACAGAAGGAGAAAGAGAGAAGATAGAGAGACTGATTAATTATGTGCCAGATCACCCAAGACCTCTGATAGAAATGTATAATGAGATGAATGAAATTCATGCCTAATAATGCTATTCTGCTGCCTGTGCATAAAGGAGTAAATCTTATTTTCAAGACTTATTACTGAAGAAGTAAATTCAAAAGGCTATATCTGCCTTAGATAGTGATTACTCTAATGAATATGGATAAAGTAAACTGAAAAATCTTCTGAAAAGAGCTTATGATCCCAGATGCCATTAGTAAATTTGTTATTCATGAAGGAAGTTAAAATACCAACATCATTAAATTTGGAAAAAGCTGATTCTAGCTTCATGCATGAATCTGAGAGACTAAAGGCTTCAGTGAAGAAAGAACTTGTAGACATAGTAGAAATATCAAAGTGGAACCTAAAGAGGTGACCAAATTGCTGCAAACACAAATAAAAATAATAGAGGAGAAGTTGCTACTTATGATTGAGCAAAGAAAGTGGTTCGTTAATACCATGAACATTTTTGAAAGTAACAAAGATTTAGAATATTCTATAATCTTAGTTCATAAAGCAGTGACAGAGTTCAAGTCCAATTTCGAAAGAATTTCTACTGTTGCAAAATGCTACAAAATAGCATTTCACATACTACAGAGAAATCTTTTATGAAAGATTTTATTGTCTTACATTAAAAGACTAACATAGCTGCTCACTCTTCAGCAACCACCACTCTGATCAATCAGCAGCCATCAACACTGAAACAAGAACCCCTACCATCCAAAAGATATGAATCACTGAAGGCTCAAGTGACCACCGGCATATTTTAGCAATAAAGTGCATTTTACATTAAGGTATTTACATTTTATAAAACACAATGTTGTAACATATTTAATAGTCTACAGCATAGTGTAAAGATAACTTTTACATATGCACAGGGAAACCAAAGAATTCATATGAAATGCATTATTGTGATATTCATTGTATTTCAGAAGTCTGGAACAAAACCCATAATATCTCCAAGGTATACTTGTAATATTGAGCTCATCGTATTGTTATGAACATATTAGCAAACCTTTGTAAAGTGTAAAGTACATAAATCTCAATCATTTTAGCTCAGTTTTTTCAAGGTGATGTCACTCTTTCCCTCAGCTTGGCTGGCTTTATAAAATGTGATCCCAGATTTACTAGCCACTACATATTAGTTGTATACTAAATACCTGTAATGTTTTGTATTTTACATTTTATGTTTTATATTATTTGCACACTAAAAACCTGTAGTGTTTTTCTGTATTGTATCCAATATCTTTCCAAATAATTTGAAAGATGGGCCCAAAGAAACTGTGTTAAGTTCCTTACAAATTATTTATCTATTTCTATTCTTTAAAACAATATTTTCTTTTCTTATTTTAATTATTCCATATGATTTTATACATGTTACAAAAAAGGGAGATTTTATGACCAAATAGTTTTAGGAAACAGATTTACTGCACTTTATAAACTTCATAGGTAAATATTTTGCTTATTTATAGCAAACTACATTTATGCAAAAATCACCAAAATTTTACTTCAGCTGACTTCTACTGTGAATACTAGATAAACGTAACCCCAAAACAGATTTCCCTTTCTCAGAAAATTTTGAGTCTATCCAATTGCTCAGTTTAGGAGTTACTGTGATTTTCTGTGGATATGGTTTGATTCTGACCCCAGTTTTATATGCTGGAAGCGTGTCTTCACTGTGGTGATACTGAGCTGCTAGAGTCTTTAAAAGGTGGTGCCATATAGAAGGCAATCACACCCTCAAAAGAAAGGTTGGTTTAGTAAAGTAGATTAATGCTTGAGAAAATAGATTGAAATAAAGCAAGTTTGGCTATCTCAACCATTTATTTTGCTTCCTACCTCATTATGTGATCTCTTCCATGTGTTTGCCTGCCACTAAGATGTCATCTACCATGAGGCTCTCAAAGAAAAGCAGATATCAGTGCCATATTATTGAAACTTCACAAATGTGTATTAAATTAACTATTATTTATAAAGTACCAATCCTATGGCATTTTTTTCTTTGCTCTTTTTAGATATATGTGACAGTAGAGTGCATTTGGACATCATATACATATGTGGAGTCTACCTTCCCATTCTTGTGGTTATATATGACACGGAGCTATACTGGTTGTGTATTCATATACATAGGAAAGTTGTATCCCACCCATTCTACTTTCTTTCCTATTCCCATACCCCTCCCTTCTCTTCATTTCCCTTTGTCTAATCCAATGAACTTTTATTTTCTCCCATCCCCCTTATGTGTGTTAACAGCCAAATATTAGAGGGAACATTCAACCTTTGGTTTGAGAGAAGTGGCTTCTTTCAGTTAGCATGATAGTCTCCAATTCCATCCATTTACAGGTGAATGCCATAATTTCATTCTTCTTTATGGCTGAGAAATATTCCATTGTGTATATACACCACATTTTCTTTATGCATTCATCTGTTGAAGGGCACCTAGGTTGGTTCCAAAGCTTATCTATTTTGAAATAAATCGATTGTAAACATAGATATGGTCACATCACTACAGTATGCTAATTTTAAGTCCTTTGGGTATATACCCACGAGCAGGATAACTAGGTCAAATGGTGATTTATTCCAAGTTTTCTGAGGAAACTTCAGTTGCTTTGCAGAGCAGTTGCACCCATTTGCAGTCCTACCAGCAATGTATGAGTGTTCCTTTTTCCCCACAACCCTGCCAACATTTATTGTTACTTATATTCTTGATAATTACTCAGGTATTTTTATAGAAAGAATAAAATGGATTGGCAGAAATTAATGATTCTTCTTTTGTGTCCAACTGATTAACATTTCTACTGATATTTCTGTACTGAAAATTTGTATGACTATTCCTTTCTACTGCTTTATTTTATCTCAAGCATTCTTTATCCTTCTTTCCGATACTTTAAATTTAAAGCTTACTCTGATCTTTATGTTATTAATTTTTCACAATTTAGAAAGAATTCTTTTCAGAATATAAGTTTATTCATGTTATTTTTAAAATCTTCTATTATTTACTTTTTCTTTTAGATGGAGGGGTAACATTTTTAGGAACCCAAATTATTTGAAATTTACCTACCTGTGCCTACCTTTCTACTCTGTCTTTCTCTTGGTGCCTGCTATAGCATAAGTATGTACCCTAGAGTTTATGTTTTGAACTTAATCAATGCTTCTCCTTCCCTTCCCCTGCCTCCTTCTCCTCCCTCTAGTAGTGAACTTGAAGCACAGCATGATATTGCTTATTTCATGAAACATTGCTATCTTTTTGTGCATAATTGTGGCAAGTTGTATTTTCCAAATTTGACTTCAGCAATATCTTCAATTCCTTATTCTTCTTTTCATGCTTATGTTATTGAGAGGAGGGAAACTTATTCCCCAATTTTTATATCAAATTGAGGTTGTGACTTCTACCAATAGAGAATGGCAAAATTTACACTATGTTATTCCTAAGATTAGATCTAAAGACTATGGAACTTAGTCCTCTTGGAAACTCCATCCATTGCTAGAGCTCCTCTTAGGATGCCTCCCTTCAAAACCCAGCCATTGAGCATCAACCTCAAAGACAGGCCACATGCAAGTCTTTTGATAACCAGTCTCATTTAGTTTGGACATAAAAGATCTCATCTTAGAATGTAAATATGTAAATGAGACAACTTCTCAGAAGTGGATCACCTAACCCCAATCTGATATCTACCCAACTGAGTCATCTAATTGGAGGCCTCAAACAGAGTTGTTTTTCTGAATTCTCACAGATCTGTGAATATAATAAATGCTTTTTTATTTCACTAAATTTTGGAAGTAATTTTATGATACAGTGATAATAACAAAGTTTAAGATACATTTTGTTTTACTTTATTATTTATTATATTTACTCTTTGGTCCATCATCCCCATCTTCATTTCTAAACAGACCAATAAAAAGTAAGGAGACTGGATCAGGAATGAAAAGTATTTCATCAATAAAGGACCCAATGGCTTCACAGCTGAAAAAAGTTATACCAATCATTCTCAAACTATTTCAGGGAATTGAAGAAGAGTAAATACTTCCAAATTAATGTTTCAGATAAGCATATCAAAGGCAGATACACATATAATAAAAATTATTTTCCAATATTTCTGGTGAAGATAGAGGAAAAATAATCCTTTAGAAATATGAAGAAATAAAATTCAACAGCACATTAAAATGATGATGATTCACTATGATCAAATGGTATTTATCTCAGGAATGCAAGGGTATTTCAACACATATGAACTATAAGTGTAATATATCATTAACAGGAGGTACGCACATAAACACCAAAAAAAAAAAATGATCATCTCAACAGTTACCAAGAAAAAAAATTGGCAAAATTTAACATACTTTCATGATCAACAATCTCAACAAATTATGTACAAAATGAATATACTTCAACACAATGTCATGTTTGGCAAACCTCTACTTAATATCATACTAAGTAATGAAAGATTGAAAGATATTCTCTAAGATCAAGAATAAAACAAGGAAGCCTACTCACCACTTCTATTCAACATTGTACTAGAAGTACTAGCTAGAACAATTAAGTTCAAAAGAGAAATAAAAGACATTTAAATTGAAAGGAAGAAGTTAAAATTTTCCTGTTTGCATACAATATGATCTCATATGTAGAAAATCCTAAAGTCTCCACCTAAAACTCAATAAATGGATGAAATCAGGAAAGTTGTATGATATAAAATAAATATGAAGATCAGCATCATTTATGTAAGCTAACAGCAATCTCTAAAAAAATGAAAAAAAAATCCTATTTACAACAGCTACAAAACAAACAAAAATACGATTAAATTTAAACAAGGGGAATATTTGTACATTGAAAGCTATAAAATTTTGATTAAAAAGCTGAAGACACAACAAATGTTAAGATATCTCATTTTCAGGGAGTAGAAGAATTAATATGCTTCAATTGTCATGTGACTCTTAACAATTTATAAATTCAGTGTAATCATTATGAAATTGCAATGACATTTTTTTCATAGAAACAGAAAAAAAGGCATATAAAATTCATATTAAACTACAAAAGACCCAAGAAAGCAAACCAAATCTTGAGCAAAGAAAAATGAAGCTGTAGGTATCACACTATCTGACTCAAAGTATATTAAAATCTATCATCATTAAAACAGATGGTACTGGCACTAAAAGCAGTCACAGATTATTGGAACAGAGTCGATAGCCCAGAAATAAATTCACACGTTAAAAGTCAGTTGGTTTTCAGTAAAGAATACATAACTAGAAGAAAAAAAAAAAAACAGCCTCTACAATAAATGGCTTTGGGACAATTAGATATTCACAAGCAGAAGAACAAAATCAGATCCTTATCTCATACCAGTCACAAAAAAGAAAACAAATAACTCAAAATGGACTAAAGACTTAAATGGGGTTGCATCAAACTTAAATGTTACTGCACAGTTAAGGAAATGATTAAAAGAGTAAAGAAACAATTGAAATATTGGAAAATATCTTTGGAAATCATTCCTCTGGTTATGGGTTTATATTCAGATTACAGAAGAACTCAAACACTTCAATAGCAAGGAAACAAATAATTTAAAAATGGGCAAAGTTTCTGAATGAATATTTCTTAAAATATGGCAAACCAGTGGCCATGAAAATATTCTCACTATTGCTAAAGATCAGAAAAACAGAAATTAAAATCACAAGGAAATATTACTTCATACTTGTTAGAATGACTGTTACACAAAAGATGAAAATGGCAACTTCTAGAGGTAATATGGAGGAAAAAAACTCATGCATACTTTTGGTGAGAATACAAGATAGTATAGCTATTAGGGAAAACATATCAAGATTTCTCAAACAAATAAAAATAGAACTACTATATTATCCAGCAATCCTAATAATAGTTATGAAGTTGTTCCTCAGTATTCAAGGGGAATGATAAGAGGATCCCCCCAGAGGATACCAAAATATGAGTATCCTCAAGTACCCTTGAAAAAGTGACATACTAAATGCATCTAATCTACATATATTCTCCCATATACTTGAAATCATCTCTATTTATAATACCAAATACAATGTAATTATTTTATAAATGATTGTTGTATTACATTGTTTAGACAAGAAAGATCTGCTCATGAATGATACAATGTTTAATTTCACTTAGATGTAGAATCTAAAAATGTTGAATTCATACAGGTAGAATAGAATAGGGGTCACCAGAATTTAGGTGGGGGATGACAAGAGTAGAGTTAAAGAGATGTTGGACAAAAGATATATAATTTCTGTTAGGAAGAATATGTTCAAATAGTTCATTATATAACGTGGTGAATACAGATGATAACAATGTATTGTAATGTTGAAAATTGCTAAGAGTAGATTTTATATGTTCTCACACATGCAAAAAAAAAAATAAGTATATGAGGTAATGCTTGATTTAGCCATGTTCCAAAGTATAAATACTTCATTAATAATATGTTGTACATAATAAACTTTTATCATTTATATTTGTCAAAAATAAACACACACAAGAAATGTTGGGAAAACATGACATTGTATAAAACTCTTAAGCAAATACACATAGAAAACCAAAAGTATTCTTTTTAACATTAATAATTATTTTCTTTATAAAAATTGTATTCTAATCGATGACCAATGGTAAACAGAATTTTAATTGTTTTTGTATTTTCTTCAAGACAATTTTTAAGCCCTACCACAGTAATGAATGATGAGAAAATAATCTAATCAAAACCTCATTCATTCATCACTTATGTTACAGTTAAAATGAAAGAAACTTAAGAATTATTTTGGAAACTTAAAAGTTGTTCAGTACTTCCTCTTTGATAAATGCCAGCTATTTAAACAAAATAGATAGGGGAGAATTAAATTTAAGAAATTCATTCTAGCACCAAAAGAAAAAGAGAAAGAAGACATTAGTTGGGATTGAATTGCCTGCCAAAAGGAGAAGAAACCAAAATCTTACTGCAAAAACCACACCTCAGGAAACATTCTCAAATGTGATTGAGGGCACAGAGTGGTGGTTTTTATAACAATGTAGAGTAGAAAGTCCATCAAGAAAACAAGAAACCAAATGTGACCATGAGCCAGCGACCAGTAAGTCAAAAGTATAGCTCAAGACCAGCTGACCTCACCATAATGTTCTGAAGACATCTGAAGAGATCTGCCTTTTATACAGGGCAGGGCTATAATGGTGTGAGAGTTTACTCTGGTTCCAGATGTTTTTCCTCCTTAAAAGATGTCATTTACCTTTTTATACTTCCACATCAACCACAAACCTCTATTTAATCTAGAAGGGGACACTAGAAATTTATACCTGCTTCAAGATGCTAAATTTTACTCAAGAAGAAATATCTTGGGCTGGGGCTATGGCTCAGTGGTACAGCACTCACTTTGCACATGCGAGACCCTGGGTTGGATCCTCAGCACCACATAAAAAATAAATAAGTGAAATAAAGGTATTGTGTCCAACTATAACTGAAAAATAAATATTTTAAAAAGAAGAAATACTTAATTTTATGATGTTCTCTATAAAAATACATATATTACAGATTATAAAAATGTAATAATGCATGATGATTCTTCAGATCTACTCTGATTATTTGTTTTATTTTTAATTCAAAGCAATCACATTAGCTAATCTTCAAATAATATTTATAGCATATTTAACTTCATTATCCATCTGAGTTTTTTAGACTATGTCTATTCAGAGTTCATAGGGGCTGATAAAAATACATTTTAGATAGAAAGTTTTAATTAACAGGAATGTGGGAGAAACATATATACACTCCACAAACAAAGATGAATGGCCAGAAATCTTGCCAACAGAAGCATACACCAAATTAGTAGCATGACCAAAGTTGTATACATTTGTATATATTTGTATGATTTGGCTTTGTGATAATTTTCAAATCTCATCCTAGAAAATGGGTTAAAATTGTAATGTAAGAAACATTCACATATACACCTGGAAGTACTGATACAATAATATAAAATGTTCTCTCTTCAAATTCTGATTTTGTTTTCTCATAGAGAACATTTGGATGGAATTCTATAATGCCAAATAATGACACATATTAAGATGAGTCATTAAGACTTAATCAGGGGCTGAGGTTGTGGCTCAGCGGTAGAGCACTTGCCTAGCACATGCAAGGCACTAGGTTCAATCATCAGCACCACATAAAAATAAATAAAGGCATGTGTCCAACAACAACTAAAAAAATATTTAAAAAAAAAAGACTTAATCAGCAAAGATTATCATCCTGTATTAGGTAAGTGTTTTATATTATTCTATCTAAAAATTATCTTTGTCCTGAAATCACACACACACACACACACACACACACACCAAATATTTAAACATTTATCATTCAATATGTCTGTGTATCTCTCCATCCTCCAGTTCCTTGAGCAATAATTTCCTGAAATATACTTGAAAATGTAGATCATCAAGTTTTAGATATAAGGTGTCCTCTTAAAGCTCATATATGGGACAATGCAAGAATGTTCAGAGGTGAAATGGTTAGATTATGAAAGGTATAACCTAATCAATGGATTGACCCATTAATATGAATTAACAGATTGGTAACTGTAGGCAGGTAGGATGTGGCTGCAGGAGGTAGGTCACAGGGGGGCATGCATTTGTGGTACATATTTTGTCCCTGGTAAGGAGAACCCTTTCTGCTTTCCATGTCCTGAGCAGCCTTCCTCCCCCACACCCTTCGGCTATGATTTTCTGCCTCACCTTGGGCTCAGAGCAATGGAGATGGCCATTTATGGAGTGAGACCCCTGAAATCCTGAGCACCAAATAAACTTTTCCTCCTCTAAAATTTTTCTTATCAGGTCTTTTGGTCACAGTGACACAAAGCTGACTAAAACATAGATATGACTACATTCATAACTATATGAACCTTTCTATCTCTTCAATGAGCCCTCTAACCAATTAGCTAACAAAGGAATGACACCAAAAAATATTCTAATATCATTACCAGATGTATAAATACAAGCTATGATAGGAACTCAAATATTCATATGAAATCAAATGATATATTTGTCATTATATAAATGCTTAGCTCTGCTAGAATTGTTTTTGTCCAAATAATGTACTTTGGAACAACATATTATTTTTACAAAATTAATCATTAGTTGATAAAAATATCTGCCTTAATTCTTTTTTTGGCAGGTGGTACTGGGGATTGAACTCAGGGGCACTCGACTAATAAGACAAATCCCACCCCTATTTTATATTTTATTTAGAGACAGGGTCTCACTGAGTTGCTTAGCTTTTTGTTGAGACTGGTTTAGAATTTGAGATCCTCCTGCCTCAGTCTCCCAAGCCACTGGGATTACAGGCATATGCCACTGTTCCTAGCTGCCTTTATTCTTCTTATAAATATTTTTTTTTACTATTTATAGAACTTTCTTAAGTTCCCGGGAAGGAAGCTAACTAATCTCAATTTATATCTAATTAAACAGAGGCAAATTAGTTGTGATTTGTCTAAGTAAATATGTAGTGGAACTACAATTATAACCCCTTCCTTGAAACAAAGACTCTTCCTTGGCCCAGTGCACATTTCATTGAGACTTGGGGATTTAGGAATAGTGAAGATAATTAGTTATTCAGCTGGAAATATGACTATGATTTTGAAGGGAAAGAAGAGATTCAGAATTTTAGGATATATTTTTTGGTCTCCAAATGTTTAAATCCTTTATAAGTCCTTAGTTGTTAGTTCGTGGTTAAATAAAACATAATTATCTGATAAATCTTTGTAGTGTGGTCTGATTTTTCCTGTAACAAATCCAACAACATGAACCTAACTAGCACATTTTCTGGCTTTCTCCCACTGAAAGAAACTACAAGAAATTGAGCCAGGCTTTCTGTCCTGGGGCAGATTTTTTTAAGAGCTAAAGTTTTAGTTTTCTAGATAAGGAAAAAAAAATAGAGCTCCCTTGGCAATTCTACAGGTTTAAAGCCATGAGACAAGATGCTGATTTTCTTACAGCAGAAAACACAGAACTATTTTTCTGCCCTGGTGTCTGTTTTTATCTTACAGCCATCAATCTCTTAATAGATCCATTACAGGTGTCTAGTTTCTGAGACAGTGGCACACAGACATTGCAGATAACGGGTGCCCTGAGTTGGAGTTGCCATGCCTACTAGTACCAAGTCCAGTAACTTAATCCCAATATGTGTTATGTAACCTCCAAGCTATGATGTGGCGGAAAGGCCACAAAAAAGAGAATATACCATGAAAGTCAGCAACATCAACCTTAAACATTCGCATAGAATCTAGAATGACAAGTGGGAAAGGCATAGTAGCAGAAGGGAATCGCTGCCAGCTTCCTGAGAGCATGGAAGATCAAAGATGGAGATTCACTTTGAAAGCATGAACACCATTGTGAAAAGAGCTGGATCATGGCCAATTCTTTTCTAATTCTAAAGATGTAAGAATAATTTGGGTTGTCGATAAGAACTCTCTGGGTACAAGGCATTTTCAACTGAGAGATTATGAACCTCCTCCTCTGACAGTCACTCAAGAGAAGTTATCAAGTAGATAGTAATGGTTAAATACCAGTTTATAGAGTCAGGGAATAGAGTAAGTGACCATCCTGGTCACTTTCAGTTATCATATTTTAATTCTAAATTCACTGAAAATATGAACTAAAAAAATTTTCATTGAAAATAAACAGTATTGTTTGGGAATGGAACACTGTCTCATCCACAAAATCATACTGACTGTATTTATTATTTTCTTTGGTTTTCTGATAGTTTCATTGCTTCTTTTACTGTTTGCAATTTTTCAAAGACTGGGTGGCATAGTATTTTGGGATATAAATTAAAAATCAATAATTTGTGAGTTCTTTGCCCTTCCATATATTTGTCACATAGCCTTAGGTAAATACTGAGAATGGAATTAACATTTAAAAATGTTAAACACTAAAAATCAATGATGAAAATCCCTTATTCTTATTATCTTATATTCTTTAAAGATGGGTGTGTTGACAGACTGCCTCTGTCTTCCTCTTTGTAAATTCAAATAAGAATCTTGGAGTACTTAGTATAATAAGATCTCATAAATCTTTCCTTGTTAGTGACAAGTAAACATTACAGAATTCAATGGCTAACATTGAAATGAAATGTTTGGGTTGAAGCTAAAGTTTTTACTGGGAAACTTTAAACAAGTTCAGCTTATTTACCCTCCATTACACCAAACTCATAACACCTTCTGGTTTGGTAATTGAACACTAATTGAATATCAATGTCTGAAGGCTGCTGTGTTCTTCTATTTGTAAATTCTTTTACAATCCAAACCATAGTAAACAATTTCATTTAAATAATGGCTTGACTATTTGCTGAAAATATTTTCATTGCTTAGTTTTTATGTTAAGGTCAAATGACAATAATCCTAATAATTCAGTAGAAATTTTTAAAAAATTACAGATTTATTTCCTATAGATAGAGCCAAAGACTAAAGGGCCTGTCAGTGGGACATGGAAATGGGGGTAAGAACAGACAGGAATGGAAGCGGGGTTGTAGAGTGTGGTCCATGCAGCAGCCATCTAAATAACTTCATTAAGAACAATTTGTGGATTCCTTTTTTTTTGTCTCTATTTCATGCTTTCCAATTATCCCATGTCATAATGACAGCTTTATATTACACTTAGTCTCTTTGAATTCTCTTTAAATACAATCATCGTAATTTACGTTTTTTTTAATTCTCTGAACTTAAAATAAGAAGCTTCTACTTGCAGACATTAGAAATTTAACACTCTAGAACTAAATAGTTCTTCCATGAAAACAAACAAAACTCATAGTCCTTAAAAGTCTAAATGATTTTCATTAGCCAAAATTTTAATTTTTTCAAAAAAGATTGATAACATAAATCATGACTATTATTTTACTTATGTTATACTTAAAGAATATGGAAGACACTAGCAGTAATGAAAAATTATTTCCTGGGAAGCACATTTGTATTAAAAATATCTAGTCTGCATTTTTTGAAAGTGGACCTTTGTGACATCATCTGGCTTCTAGACCTGGGCTTTTAGGTGTGCTCTGGAATGCCAGCTATCCTTGCTTCTCTAAAGCAGTCTCGTGAATGGTCCTTCACATACATCAAGAAGCATGCTCCATCTCCCGCGGTCCCTAATCAACTTTGAGTTCCTTGTATGCATGTTTCATTCACCTGCATGAAGAACTGTATTTGCATTCTAAATGTAATCCCTTCACTTTAAAGATAAAATCCTTTGGTAGGTAAAGATTTCTGCCTCTTTTTCTGGGACTGGGATTGTAGCTCAGTAGTAGAGTGCTTGCCTAGCACATATGAGTGAGGCACCGTTTCTATTCTCAACACCACATAAAAAATAAATAAATAAATAAATAAATAAAAGTATAGTGTCCATCTACAACTACAATTTTCCTTTAAAAAATTTCTGTTTCTCACATGTCGCCCCTCCTTAATTCAGAACACTACTTGTCAGTCTCTGCTGGACTGTACTTGAGAGTGCACTTCGGCTCTGAGAAAACAGCAACAGTGTCTTCTTTTCTAGAATATGAAGAGCTCTGTGTTATCATGTGGTGGTGATAAGGGTCACTCCTCCATTGCCAGTTCATTTTGATGACTCTATTTTAGATACTTCTATAATTTTCCATGTGGTAACTAAGCTATTGAGATGATATTCTGAAAAGAACAGAGTCAAGGATCTGTGCATTCTTGACCACATAACTTAAATCTCTTGTCTAGTCACCTAAATTTAAAGGTAAAATTCTCCTAGGTAATTTCTAAGTTTCCCATCAGTTATAAAGTGCAATGGGTTTCATACTGTTGGGAGTATTTGCATCATTATTTGCAGAGATGTGCTATGCTTCTCTTTTTTCCTCTTTTCTTTCTCCCTGTTTATCTTCTCATTCCTTTTAGCAGTCCTTCTGCTTATTTATATTAGATGGTATTGTTAACACTGTCATGGATTATTTTCTTTGTACTTCGTGTTCATTTATAATCAGTCTTTTAAAATGTTATCAGCAATGTGGGGTTGCTGATATTTAGTATGATACATTTCAAATGCAAAATGAATTTAATGGAATGAAATGTTTCTAGTGCTATTTTTTAAAATCCTTACTGGAGTATGTTCAACCATACTCCTATACATTATTTGAACTTTCCTTTCATAAAGACCCAAAGTGTTTAGGTGGCTTGGTTCATAGACTTCCAACTACAGGAAGATGATCAGTTAAAACTGCACCTTTGGTGGCATTTGGTTTTTGTGCATGCTTCCTCCAGGTGCTCCTGGACCATGACTAAGCATGGGAGATACAACTTTTGGGCAACTTCAGCTGGAGGAAGTTACTGATGGCTTTGCTGAAACCTCCTTAGACCGTGTGGCTCTCTAGGATACTTCCATACAACTATTTCCTTCTGTCTCTCCTTCATTTATGTCTTAAAACCTCTGGGAACATTCTCTGCTCCCCTCAAGCTTTCTCCCACCTGAGTAGTTCTTCAATGATATCTTCACATATTTAATCCTATCATAGTATTAGCTTCTCAGACCCCTAAACACAAACCCCCCACACTAGAAACATACAGATATTTCAATATTTTAAAACGAAAACAGAGAAGTTAAAAGACCACAAACTTCAGATGTATTGAGATTAAACAAAATACAGAGTAATTAACAAATACCAAAAAGGTTTATGATGTTCATGGTTCAAAATGGCCTGTGTCCCTTCTTTATAGGGGATGATTTCTGCATCTGATTTATTCCTACTGCAAGTCCTAAACTGTCTTCAGCACAATATAAACTCCTCTTCACTTAATAAGCACACAAGTATCTTTTTGGAAAATAAGAAAAACACTCAGAGAGACTGACACTGAACAAGCATATCCAAGCTGGATGGAAATATGAATCAATTTTGCAAATCTACTCTTAGTCCTTCACTTCACACAATGTTTGACATGGTGCTAGCCTGCAAGTTCAAGAAAGTATAATAGCTACCACATTTTTCATATTGTTCTGCTTTACATAGGTTTCCCTAGTTCATAGCTGTTTAAACAAAAACATATCAAATAAATTGTGATGAGTATATGTATATCAAACCTAGTTGTTTGGAGCATGTTGTCCATAAGGACTTGCCATTTGCTAAATGGTGAGTTTATAAAACACACCAAAAAGGAATGATTGTCCAACCTGCAGAAAGCAATGTGGAGTTGCTGATATTCAGGGTGATACATTTCAAATGCAAAATGAATTTAATGGAATGAAATCAAGTTC
Organism: Marmota monax; assembly: GCF_021218885.2. Classification (NCBI taxonomy): domain Eukaryota; kingdom Metazoa; phylum Chordata; class Mammalia; order Rodentia; family Sciuridae; genus Marmota; species Marmota monax. Next base: position 105,250 of record NW_026692179.1, read on the forward strand.
ATGCATCAAGATGAAGTTTAACAGAGACAACATGTGGCCCTGATTTTAAGTTCAAAAGATAATTGTGTAAGTACAGGATATAACTGTTCAAAGATGAGACCATATTTCTTGTGAATGTAATATATGGGTTTGTCCTCTGGAATGACAAGAGTTCACATAAAGGTCCAAGATTTTATATGACCACAAACTCCATATGAGCCAACAGTGTTATTCTGATACTAAAAAAGAAAATCTACTTTGGGATGTTACTAATTTACATATGGCAATATCAAAGAAAGTTAAAAACACAGGTCTGCAGGAAGGTTCCTAAATCTGGGCACCAACTTTAAGAGGAACTTTCATAAACACCAGTATTATGAAGAGCATGCTGAAACAAGATCCTGGCTGAGGGTTTGCTCATCCATGCATTCAGCAAACATCTAAGTGCACACTAATAAAACAGAGGAGTACTTAATAAAGGGGATGAGCAAGGGATTCTTGGATTCAAGGAGTTCAAAGCCTACAATAGATAATCTGAATATTGGGCAAGCAGAGAGGAAGACATAGGGGAAAATGCAAGTTGCCTTTAAATACTTGAATATATATTGGTAGTACTGTGTTTTCAATGTGTTTGGAATGTATCACCCAGTGGTGTATGTTTTGAAATCTAATCTGTATTTAAATATCAGGAGGGTGGAAACTCACTTCAACTATGATGTTTAGGGCTGGGATTTGGGGGAGTTGATTAGGATTGCAAAAAGTCATCAGCATGAGCCCCCCTTATTGAATATTTGTGGCTTTATAAGAAGAGGTATAGAAACCAGAAGAGGCATCTGTCTCCTGTCACTCTTCTGCCATGTGATGCCCTGTGCCTCCTCAGGACTCTGCCAACAGGAAGGTCATCATCAGATGAAGGTCTTTCAATCTCCAGATCTAAATAAATGAGCCAAATGCATCTCCTTATGAAGCCTCAGAAATTTCATTATATTAATTAAAAATATACTAACACAGATAAGTCATGTTTAATCTTTCTAAGCCTGATTCAATTTATGCTGGTCTCAGAGAAAAAGAAGTCATATTCCTACAATACTACACAGGTATTGCTTATGCTCCTAGGCTCAAGAAAGTATTCCTCTTAATTAGTAATTCCCAATTCTTAATTGGTAATTCCCTCCTGGTCATGAATACCAAGAGTGGAAATCCTCCCGTAACCTTGGGCCTACTATCCTTGCAAAAAATGAATGGTACCAATTGTTTCCCTTACTTTCCCTGAACACTGAGCTGGCAGAATAGGAATGTTATTATGTCCCAGCCTCAGGTCACACCAGGGAAGAAATAAAGGCTTGTCAAGTTACTGTCCTAGAATCTGAGATTGCTTTGTAATGCCTCAGCATATGATAAGCAATGTGTGAACCAACCATGCTCTTACCTTCTCTTTTTCACCTTTTTTCTATGTATGCAAGTAGCTGGGGATATTTTTTTCCCCTCTTCATAACATGTATGTGAAAGGAAATATGTTGGTAATGAAAATTCCATAATAAGCCAGGCATGTTGGCACACACCTGTAATCCCAAAAGCTCCAGAGGCTGAAACAGGAGGATCATGAGTTCAAAGCCAGCGTGCCAGCGTCAGCAAAAGCAAGGTGCTAAGCAACTCAGTGAGACCCTATCTCTAAATAAAATACAAAATAGGGCTGGGGATGTGACTCAGTTGCCAAATGCCCCTGAGTTCAATCTCCGGTACCAAAAAAAAGGTAATGAAATGTTTGTTAATTAAAATGTCTACAAGTTAAATTATAATCAGTGGATAGAAGATGCAACTAATCATTTTTTAACTGGATTAAGGAATATTTTTATAAAAATAGAGATAATGAGAAATGAAAGTTTTTGAAGTAAGAATCCTTTAGTCATTGGAGTCTATAATCAGACAAAAGGCATCACTTAAGTATTCAGTTTGAGTGATTCCTGTGTTGGGTGGAAAATGTTCTACTAGTAAATCTCAAAGCCCATTTCCAATTCTTAAATTTGTCATTCTGATATTACTAGGAGGCAATGCAAAATTGCATCCAAGCACTGTACTCTGTGATGGCAGGAAGGTGATCTATATATTTTCTCAACTGTGACATTTTTTGAATATTATTAGTGTTACTTATTTGCCCCTTATTTCTTGACATTGCAAGTGTCATTTAGTCTGTGATTACATTTACTTTATTACTTTTACATTAGTTTTTAAAAGATGATTTCAAATGTATATTACTTTCGTTTGTCTGGATTTTGTCTTTTCAAGTTTTAGAGTACAAATCAAGTATATATGAGGTGAAAACGTATCTAAACCTGTAAAACATCTTTTGAAGTAATGACTAAAAGCTCTTAGTTTTTTTCTCATTGGATATTTAGCACTATAAAGTGGAAAGGCTCTTCTCATGCGTAAATGTTATAAAAGTTGTAAGATTCAGGGTCTTGAAAAACTCCTAACTTGAAAATCTCACTTTTATAGTTCTCTAAATGATAATATGTGCTAGTACTATTGAACATGATAACTAAACTTGGCATTCAAACTACATCCTTCTTAGTTTGGTATCAGAATTTTTCTACAATGAATTCTCACTAATAATAGTAATACTAACAATAATGATAATTAGCTTCATTCATTTTACTTAGTTCATAAGACACCAATTAATATTGTTAAACCAAAACCCAAATTTTAAAATGATAATGATGAATATTGTAAAATTCTCTGTCCATGTGATACAAAGATATAAAAGGATAATGCAAAAAAAAAAAAGTAATAGCACCTTAGACATGGAATCAAATCTTTGTGAAACAAATGGATAAAATTCAAACATGCCATTAATTCTCTGAGATTTACTATTTATTTTTTTCCATTTTATTTTCTGAAGGTTTGTTCTCATGAATGTTTTAGCAAGAAAACAAATCGTTATCTAATATGCAAGATAATCTAATATTTTCTATTTTTCATAGCCATTATTGAAATAATTCAACTTTGAAAAATTCTATAATGAAGATATTTTAATTTTTTCAAGTTAGTTTTTATAAATATTAGATAACAATTGATATTTACTTTCTTATTTTACTTAGTCTCTGAAAGGAATATTTGTATGTACCTGGAGCTATTTGTAAATTATGGCAGAGTTGCCAGGCATGGTAGTGCATGCCTGTAATCCCAGCAATTCAGGAGGCTGAGGCAGTGGGATCATAAGTTCAAAGCAGTCTCAGCAACTTAGGCCCTAAGTAACCTATCAAGACCTTGTCTCAAAAAATAAACAGGACTGTGGAGGTGGCTCACTGGTTAAGTGCCCTTGGGTTCAATCCCTGGTACTCCATAAATAAACAAACAAACAAATAAATTTTTGAAAATAGCAGAGACTTAGGAATGCCAGATTTTTAATAATGACTTAACTTTACATTATATCAAAACACATGATGTAAATTGAAATGCTCCAACAATAACCATGAGATATTGAAGAGTATAAGATTATGTAAAATTAATTAATAAATTAATGAATAACTACATACAGAAAAGACTATAGATTTAAGAATGAAAAATAGTGCCTGACTAAAGAATTTTATATTGGTTTATTTCGAACATTTTATATGGATTGTTAAAAAAAAAACCTAAAGTCTCATACATTGTATCTCTTGAATTAAAAATAAAGCAATTATATTCCAGGCACCTCACAGATCCTATAAAATCAAGACCAATGAAGAATTAGCCAAAGTTTCACGTATGTTGATCATAGTAACATGCCATCTCAAATCATTTAACTTGACTTTTATAAAGATAACATTTTTTCTTCAGATACTGCTACTACACCATTTATATAGTATTTGATTAATTACAATAGCTTGTTATATAAACAAGTACAATTGACATCATCAAAATTTCAAATAATCATAATATCATTTTGATAAAAGTAGTAATAGAGGTAATCCCCTCTCCATACAGTCCATAGAGGAAAAATGTGAGTGATATGCTCTAGAATGTAGTGAAGTAGCCTGAGAGTCTGTACACACAACATCAGTCAGTGTGAAACATTGGATTAATATTAGAAGTCAGTTAAGTGAGGGTAGATTAAGAGAGCTCTTCTGTATTTATAAAATGATAAAATACTTATTTAAGACATAATATGTGGGCATGGAGTCATTTGATTTAAAAAAAATATTTTTTTTAAGGAAAATCTAATTATATGGATTAAAGTTTAAATATAAACAACCAACAGTGTTTCACAAAAGAAATATTAATTTTTCTGTAATAATTTGCCTTGAGTCAATGATATTTGAAAGAAAAGGGAAAAGGCCAATTGCCAGTGCAAGTTCAGAATCTTGTAATTTGTGGGCCTAATAAAAGTTATAAATGCTTTTCTTTGCTCTGCTTCCAAATCCTTCAGTTAAGCATCTGTAGGCAAGTGTACATCTTCTAGGGCCATACTACCCTAGAACATGTGTGTTGTGGTTTGGACCTACAAACATTCTCCCCAAAGCTCATTTTGAAAACATGTTTCCCAAAGCATAAAAGTTTCAGAAGGGTGCTTTGAAGCAATCTTGACAGCTGTAATACCATCAATAGATTGATTCATTTTATGAAATAATAATATGAATTAGCTACTGGGTGGTAACTGTAGGCAGATGGGGCATGAATGAAGGAAGAAGATCACTAAGAGTGTGCCTTTGGGGATTATATCGTATCCCTTTATCCTCACATGCTCCCTCTCTTTACTTCCTGGTTGCCATGAGCTAATGGGTTTTCCTCTTCCTTTCTCTTAGCCATGATGTTCTGCCTTGCCCCAGGCCCAGAGCAATGGAATGGCAACCACAAATAAACTTTTCCTCCCCTAAGTTATTCTTGTCAGGCATTTTGATCACAGCGATGAAAAGCTAACACAATGCCCAATCTCATCTGACCTTGGAAGCTAAGCAGGGTTGGGACTGGTTAGTGCTTAGATGGGAACAAAGTGAATACCTTCTTAGCAACAATGACAAGGGGTCTTTCAAAACAGCTTGGACTCATATTTTTTTCTTAAGAACTGCAGTTAACAATTTGGGTCAGATTGAAGATAAATAAATATGCTTATGAAAAACTTGGGAACTTTCTAAATGCTGAATTCCTATATTTTTTATGAACGCACTTGAGTTGGAAATACCCAGACAAAAAGGTCATCCAGAATGGCAGAAGCAATTCTGATGAAAATAGACAAGTCCTAAATAATCTGCCAGTTTTATATCTGGTTTCCAGAGATTTTTCATGAATTGATTATGTCAGAAACAGTTAAGAGATTATATGTATGCTTAGCTGTTTATAAAACTTGTTTTTCCTTGGATGATATTAACCTATAATTTTAAATGCTTATATACTTTGGGGGAAAATTATCCATTCTAGTGTTTTAAACAACCCGTATACATCCAGTAAAAGAGGCTGAACACCTTATAACTTACATACTTTTAAGTATCATTTGAATTTCATTTTTTAAAAATGTTTCATAAACATGTTGGAAATTTCTAGACACATTAGATATCTCATTATCCACAGTACAAATGCCCTCTGGTCTTCTTTTGACAGTGAAGCAAAAAAATCTGGAGCAAACTTTAAGAAGAAAGGAAAAGATCAAAAAGCACTCATCTTCCCCCTCAGTCTTTGGCATCCCTAGGTTGAATGTCAAGTCTGGTATTGAATCATGAAAAGAAATTAGAGGCTAGTTGGATAGGAATCGGTATTTTATTTCATTCAGGCCATAATGTGACTTACTTGGTTTCATTTTTTAACCTATTGACTAATCTTATGATTTTGAGATAAACATGAAAACATATCTTGAAGTATTTACTAATTTAAGTACAACTAAATATATTAGACAGCATTCCAATTTGCAAATTAAAGACACGCCGCATTATTGCTAAACTAAGCTCTAAAAGAATTCTAAGAATCACTTAATTTGAATTTTTTTTGTAATATATTCGCTTTGAAGAAAATATTTTTTGTCTTAGCAAACTTGAACTTAACAAATTTTAGTTTATAAAATTGTACTATAAATGCATCGCTTCATTGTGAGTCATTCAAGAGTTAGCAAAGTGATCACAACATACAAAAATAAAATTGCATGGCAGGTATTATATATTTGGAGGGAAAAAAAAGTATTTCACCATTTTGAAACAATACAAAATACTGGCAAAGGCATATAAATTTAGATCAATAAAACTATTTGTAGTACCTCTTTTATCTTCTCCTATACTCATTCCAGCTTTGACTCCTCTCTTTCTTTACCTTTGTTCAGCCTTTGCCTTTCTAAGAAATATGCATCTAAAAACCACATAAAAAGGAGATGTTAAGACACCTGCAAAGTTTAATAATATCACAACATTACACCTCTTCCATAGAGAAAATCTCTCCTATCACCTGGAACCATACCTTCAGCATTAAAATGCTGCCCACAATTCCTTTTTTCAAAGAAGCTTTGACAGAATAACTAAGGCAGTTTAATTTACTCCCAAAAAATCATTCTGCCATCACCCAACCTGGTTTTATTTACCTATTCATCTTGATAAAAATATTTTTATCAATACCTTTAAGCAAAAAAAGTCATCATTCTATAAAGACCTTTGAAACTTGACATGAATTTTATATATTAAGCACTTTTTATTTATCTTAAATCTTGTTTTTAAAGTTACAAATCCAGCTTCACCTTCCATCTGCTGAACTGTGTATGGTCCCATGTGAAATCTTAATGTTTCTTACCTCCCCCAGGAGAAGATAAACACTGGTCTAGCAGAGACTCCTGAATAGAGAAGAGTCAAAGACTGTTATTCTCTCCTTCATAGTATGGGGCCTTAATCCAAAAAGTTAGCCAAGTAAGAATCCTCTAGAAGGAAGCATGCCTTAAATCCTGAAGATACCAAACGCATACACTGAAAATCCTGGGAAAGAGGAAGGGCTCAGTGAAGATATACAGATCAAGAGTTTCACATTTCTTGGGAACATTATCAAACAGTTATGGAATTATGGGGGGGACCTTCCCCTGATTGCTACAAATTATATGAATTTGCACTTTGGTTTTGTAGATTTGAGATGTGGGACTTGAGAATGGATTATAGATTCAAAGACATGATAGGTTCAGACTTTTTGGAAAGCACACAAATATTACTAATGTTTTATGATCTTATGGTTTCTGTGCTGAACATTAGTTTACATGTCTAACTAATGCTTGATCTAGAATTTTTATATTTCATTACTTGTCAATAAAAGCACCAAACGTATGATATAATATGTGTACAAAAAACAACACAATATAAAACACCACTGAAAAGTGATTTAGTTATGTGTATTTAAAGGAATTTTTTCTTAGATACTGACACTTTTAAAAAGGAAGATGCTCAAGATGTTATATATAAGATTAATCCATGTTTATAGAACATTGTATATATACAAAAGGAATAAATTCTATAGGATATGCAAAAAATCCTTAACCTTGGATACCTTTAGAGCTATTAGTCTTAGTTATTGAAAAGAAAGTTTAGATTTGTTTTATTTTATACCTATTTTATTGCTTAAATATTTATTATATAAATTACTTTTTAGAAATACACTAACTTTAAAAATACTATTCAAAGTATTAAAAATTTTTTAATATATTAATTATGAAGGATAAGAATCTTCCATGTGCAATTGTTATCAATATCTCTGATAACTCCATCAAAGACACAAAAACATCTAATATTTTAAATTTATGTAAGACACTATTACTTAGAAGTTCAATCTTGTTTGATCTTCTATCCATTTTGGAATTGGAACTTACATATTCCCCTAAGGGTAGAAAAAACTCTGCAGTTACTACTGGCTGCAAGCCAAAATTCTCCTGCACTCTCAGGGTCACAGCTTTGTGAGTTAGCTCTGTGTCTTAATCTGTTTCTCTCTCTTTCTCCCTCTCCCTCTCCCTCTCCCTCTCCTTTTCCCTCACCCTCTCTCTGATTTCTAGAGAAACCCATACATACCTACTTTCATGTGCAGTTTTCCTCAAAGGGTATGCACAGCATGCCAAGGGGCTAGTTGTAAAAAAATTAGCAGACACCCACTTGTCTCACATCAGCCTGCCCCTAAAGTAATCTCAATCTTGGCACTAATTCTAGACCACCAGTCAAAGCATTTTACTTCTTTTTGATGAATTTCTTCTCTAGTCAACTGGGCTTTTTTTCTTTCTTTCTTTTTCTGCCATTTGATATAAAATGGGGACCCAAATTCAACCTAAACGAATATTAACATCAAAAAGAAAACTATCTCACTCTTTGTCAAATTTCCCAAAGAATAGATCATTGTCTTCAATGCAAATATTCATCCTCATAGGGACAATTTTTCAACTCTTAATATAAGGAACACTGTTTTTATCTGTCTGTAAATAATCATGTTAGAACTCAACCTCTTCTGCAAATTAATTGAAAACTCCTTACTTTATATGTTGTTCAATTAAGAGTATTTGACTACAGGTGACAAAACCCAGCTCTGGTTAATTTATAACACACACACACACACACACCCACACAATGGTTAGATTTAAACTTAAAGAGTAATATTGAAGCCACTAGTGAGAAAGCCTGGTATCCAAAATTCCCAGCAGCAACCCTGTTGATTTGAGAATGCCAGGTTCATGTGGCATCCTACCTAGCTCTATCACAAGTTCAGTACAGCACCAGAGTTGGGGTGACCCACAGGAGCCACACAACCTCTTGGAGATGGCTGTGGCTTGCCAAAATTCCAATCAACCTGTTTACTGCAAGAACCCTACCACACTGAGAAGCAAGCACCAAGCAAGCACCAAACCAAGACTCCTCCCCCTGAAACTTTATCTCTGCCTTTGATGTACTCCCCCTTAAATAAAGAATTGGGGCCATTTTTCAGTTGTTCAATTCCATCTCCTATCAGGACTGAAAGACCTATCAGATGATCCGGTTTTTATATCTAATTTCTGGTTCTGTCTCTATTTCTTACTAATTATTTCAGGCTTTTTATTTCTCAGGCGGCTCACCCCTCCTGAGCAGGAATCTACCCTAGCAAGGTGTTGGTCACCCTACAATATTATAGTGATGCAGCCACATCAATGTTTATAGCAGCTCAACTCACAATAGCTGAGCTATGGGACCAGCCTACGTGCCCTTCAACAGATGAATGGATAATGAAAATGTGGTATATATATACACAATGCAATATTAATCAGGTATAGAACAGAATAAAATTATGGCATTTGCCTGTAAATGGATGGAATTGGAGACTATCATGCTAAGTGATTAAAAGCCAATCTCAAAAAACCAAATGCTACATGTTCTCTCTGATATGCTGATGCTGACTCACCATAGGTGTTTTTGTGGTGGTAGAGGAGTTTCACTGCATTGGACAAGGCAGAGTGGGGGAAAGGGAAGGTGGATGGGAATGGGAAAGACAGTAGAATGGACTGGATGTAACCTACTTATGTTCATATATGAATACATGACCAGTGTAATTCCCCATCATGTATAATCACAAAAATGGGAAGTATACTCCATATATGTATAATAAAAAATAAAATAAAGAAAAATTTGCTACATGACTCCCCAAACTATATTATCCTGTTTCATTCTTGCTCCTTTGAATTTACTTCTCATACCATTGAATTCTATATAGAAATAAATATAATCCTGACCTCAGGTTCGTCTTTCCCAGGTATTGTTTCATGTGTAGCACCAGAATATATGGTAATTTATTGTAATATATAGTATAATAGAGATCTAAGCAGTGTGTCATGGAATTGGGAGGTGAGACTATTATAAGTAGGTGATTTAAGAGTACTGCCTGGAGATGTCATGATTCACCATGGCTCTTAAGGAAATGAGTAAGATTAAAAAAATAATAATAATGATGATGGGATGAGGGATAGATTACAAAGTATAAGTAGACTCACTAAGGTCAGGTAACTATATTTCCATGTCGAAGGACTTGTCTTAGTTTTCTTTGCAGTGAATAGTCATCAAAAATTTTTGACCTGAGAAATGATTTTTCCAGATTGGCTTTCAGGAAAATAAAACTGATAATACCATTCATATTAAATTAGAAATATATTAGACCTAAAGAAGGAAGAAAGGAGAAGGAATAAGAAACCCAAAGTGGGCATGAAAGTAAGACATAGATGCTAAAAACTGTTGTGGCTATAGAATCAATAAAATTTGATAACCAATTAGACTGAGTTGGAAGGAACTAAAAGGATTAATTCTTTCTCTTTTTACCTATTTTGTTTGGGAAACACAGAAAAACAGAAGTGTGGTAGAGAATAAGGTGTTTCTCTGAAAGCAACAAGGTTTCATGTTCATTCAGGCCTTAAAGTCCCAGGAAAAAAGAACCTCATGTAATAGAAGGACAGTCACTATGAGTAATTCTGGAAAAGACCGGGCCTCCTAGTAGGTTCGCCTTTCGTTCTTTGCACTGTTGGAATACTTGTTTTCCTTTTCCAGAAACCTAACCACCACCACCTTCACTACTACCTCCACCCCTGAAGCCCGGTTCCCTGTTTTATTCCTGTTTTGTCTTGTGTTCTAAATGACAGCACCCTGCATTTTTCCTTCTGTTTTAGTCAGCTCTTTCACTGCTGTGAATAAAAGACCTAACAAGAACAATTGAAAGGAGGGCTCATGGTTTCAGAGGTCTAGTTCATAGATGGCAGACTCCATTGCTCTGGGCCAGAATGAGGCAGAACATCATGGTGGAAGAGTGTGGTGGAGGAAAGCTGATCAGGACATGGCCACCAAGAAGCAGAGAGGAGGAGAGCTCTGATCACAACGACAAAGTATCACCTCCAAAGGCATGCCCCCCAACCATCCATCTCTTCCAGCTACTTGCTACATGTATTCAGTCACCACTCAGCTCCTTCCTATCATGGGAGAAATTTACTGACCAGGTTAAATCCAATCATTTCATCTCTAAACTTCCCTGCGTTATCTCATATGTGAGCTTTTGAGGGACAACTCATATCTCAACCATAACAACTTCCAACATTGTTTTTACAGCTTAATATAATAACACATGTTTTTCACCATCTTCAACCTTTGAAACCATCTCCACATATTCCAGCCAAAATATCTTAGTTCTCCATATTGACTGTTAAGCTGCCTTAGACTGAAGTGCATTCTTTGCAGCCTTCTCTGGATTTTATCCCTAACATCACTTCTTTGAAGGGGTCTATTTGCTCTGACGTTGTTCCACAGTCCTGCAATTTTATTGCCACTTGCATTTCCTTAGCTTAATTTTTCACTGTCCCTTTCACACCCAGCTTGTGCTCCTTGCAGTGGGAATACAAGGTGCTACAGAGCTACTGACATCCTCTAATGCTAATGCTATGGCAACAGCTGTCGCAGCTGTCACAGTGAAACGGGAGGGAGCTTACTGGAACGGTCATAACGTTCCTGAGTTAAAATTGCTATTAATCACCTGATCTGATTTTCAGAGATAAATAATATGATGATATTCAAGGTGTTCTTATATCATTCTTTCTCTTATTGTGTGAAGACATGTGTTCTGTAGTAATGTTGTCTAAGCATCAGCGTGGATTACAATCAGCCTCTCATATCAAAGGAGTTTCACATTCATGACTTATTCTCTCAGTCACAGATTGAAATTATTCAGAAAAAAAAATTGCATCTGTACTGAATATGTTCAGAATTTTGTTCTAGTCATTATTCCCTAAACAATATAGTACAATACCTATTTACATAGCATTTGTGTTGTGTTAGGTATTATAGTAATCTAGAGATAACTTTCAGTATATGGAAGGATGCATGTAAGTGATATACAAATACTGCTGTTTTATGTAAGGGGCTTTAGCATTTTCAGATTTCATTATCCACAGAGCATCCTAGAATTAATACCCCTTGAATTCTAAAGCACAATTTTAATTATAGAAGATTTAGGCTGTTTTATGATATCTTTTTTGAGATATTGGTTAGCATTTATTTAATAAAGATTCCCACACAAATTTCTCCAAAAGTTAAAATTGAGTTGTATTAATGAACACTAAGTTCCAAACTTCAGAAAGTTTTTTTCTATGTGGTATTCAAAATTTCTATGTGGTATTAATCATTTCTTCTATTTAAGTGTCAGTTTGTATGAGAGATTATTCAAGGAATTAGGGATTTTAAAGACCCTGATTCTCTCTCTCTCTCTCTCTCTCTATATATATATATATATATATATATAATTTACTCATGTCTAATCAAAGACACTCTGCATTACTCCCATGAACCTGCCTGAACTCAATGCCTCCCTTCTCTATTAAAAAAATAATAATAGAATTGTGTTCCAGTTTAGGGTTGTGTGATATTTTTGAAATGTTTTTTTCTTATTTTCACATGTATGATTTTTTACTAATTATTTTTTACTAATTATTACTAATTTATTAATTTTTTACTAATTATTCAAAAACACTGTGATTCAAAAGTGTAAATTCTTACCTTGAACAAGTTTGAAATCCAGTGCAATTTCCTCTTCTTCTACATCAATAGTATTTTACAATGATAATTAGTATTCTTTATAAAGAGATGGCTCTGTTCCATGTCACAAATCTGATCTTAATCCTTTTTCAAATCTACAGAACCAATTTAGAGAAAATATGTTTTGTGTAAGACTTGAAAAAAAAATATCCTATCATGTCCAATTATTTCAAGAATGCTTACCTCCTGCAGTGCAAAAACTAATAACACTTTAGTTGTGCTTAGGGCAGTATGGGGATTCCTTATTTATTTAAGCTTCATTTAAAATATACCCTACAGTACAAAATGTCATATCATAGAAGTTATGGTTCATTAACTCCAGGCCATATCATACTCAAACAAAAACATTGTTTTTCAATTAACCTATAGATTTTAGATAACTGTCCCAAACTCATTTTCCATTCAGGGTAATTACAACTTTATCTTTATTTTTGGTTTAGTGAAAGTTCATTTCTCAATAACCTTTACCCTTTCTTCAAAATGCTGTAGGCACAGCCATTTTGTTTTAATAGTTTCTGCCATGCTTATTCTCCCACACATGCGCGTTGAAAGCTTTACTGGTATCTAAATTAGACTTGGCAGAAATAAAGAGAGACTTTCCAGTTTTGGACAGCACATCCTAAGGGGCACTGGTTTGAAGGAGGCAAATTGAATATGAAAAGTGATTTGATATTACAAGGAAGAAGGCAAAAAAAATGTTTGAAAGTGACATAATTTAAAAACACAATAACCTGTGTTTATTTTTAATGTCTGGAGAATGCCATGGTTTTCTTAATTGAAAATTGTGGGTAATTCAAGGATACATATGCCACACATAGATTATGGATTTTTCAAAGCACAATGCAATAAAGTACATTCAGTTCTAAAACTTGAGTTTACCAAACTTTAAACTTTGATGATTCAGATGAACCTCATTGTTTGTGTATTCTTGGCCTGCCAAAACATGCTCCCTCTCTAGCAAAAAAGAATGAATTTTTGTTTTCATTCTTCCCCAAGGGACTCAATGCATCTTGCAACAACAACGAAAAGAAGAAGGTTTGGTTAGTGGGAAACAATTGCATGTTTTAAAAATATTTGTTCTATATTTCTGCTGCTCATCAGAGGAGTCTGTATGACTCAAAAGAGTCTGTCTGTGGTAGCTCAGGAGCAATGTAAGATACGGACAAAGGGCATCAGAGACTCCACGTGTAAATATGTTCAGTGTATAAACCAGCATTTTGCTAGCTAGAGAGAGGAAACGTTTATAATCATGAAAAGATTTCATTCATCAAAAAGATGTAACAATTTCAAAATTATATCCACTAACATTTTATAAAAGCAGAAGTATTATAAAGGAAATATAGACAAAGTAATAATCATTATGGGACATTACAATTGTCTTAATAACTGAGTGGAGAGCAATCAGGTAAAATCAATGGACAAAGATTTCTTTTTAAATAAAAAGACAGTTTGGGGGCTGGGGTTGTGGCTCAGAGCTCAGAGTACAGCACTTGCCTAGCACATGTGAGGCATTGGGTTCAATCCTCAGCACCACATAAACATAAATAAACTATATATATATATATATATATATATATATATATATATATATGCGCCAGTTTTAATCTAGTTCACATATATATTATGCAGTCACTCAAATCCACAGACATGCATTCTGTAGTCATGAATGCACATGTAAAATTTAAAAGTAAATTTATTTTTTAATGTTTCTAATATAGCATGTACATTTTTGTCCCCTATTTATCTTCTCTTTCAAATGAAGAGGTTCTTTATGGTTGTCTTGGCGATATATAGAGACAAAATCTACCACAGCCAATCTTTCCAAGATAATTCCAAGAAACAAAATAGAACCAATAGATAAAAAATAAAATATCCTCTACTTTTATAGTATTCCATAAAAAAACTCAGCTTAATATTAAAAGGTAATTAAAAGATTCAACATTTTTTCTTAGTTGTAAGACAAGGGAAAGACTTTCATAAACAGGATATAATTTGTATTACAGCATCATGATCTCAAATTGTGTAACGTCAGGACCATCAGGAGTTACTGCACAATGCTGAGCAGCAGGCTGCAGGTTTGTTGGATACAGCAGTTGAAGCAAACAGGTAAAAGAGGCTGTATGTAATAAGAAGAATTCATGTGGCATAAGAGGGTAATTAAAAAGTTCTGAGAGAAAATAATGACAAGCTTTTCATTTTCAGGAAAATTCTCTTCATGGCAATGAATAGAATATTGGAAAAAGAGGAAAATGGAATCACAGGGACTAATTAGGACCTTTTCTGGTCCAGGAAAGAAATGTGCATATTCATTAAGGAGTAACTGTGTGACTCGATATGAAAGTTATTTATTTAACAGTGGCATCATTAATAAGGCCTGATGATAAAAAGTGAGGTAGAGAAAATGGTTGCTATTTTCAAAGTTTCTAGATGAGATGGAGGATCTAACTAACTGCACTATGCACAAAATGATCATCCATGCTGATTTGTCTGGGGCTGTCCCTCAATGTGCATGTTGAGTCCATGATTATTAATAGAACCCCTTTCAAGTATTAAAAGTCTCAACTACAAATTATGTGCTCACCAAGATATTCAGAAAGTAAGGGTCATTTGTAGTTGACTTGAAAAAGCTACTTAGGTTTGCAAATGCTTAGTTTGTCATATCTATTGACTAAGAGATTCCTGTTTTAAAATTAAGTTCTGGAGCTTTAGATAGAAAATTTTGGAGAGAGAATTTTGAAATTTGAATGTGTAGCTTGGAGATTGAAAAAATAATCAACATACAGATGCACGGTAAGTCATCTGTATGATGATGAGATGATGCCATTTAGAAAGAGGTGCTGCATAAAACAAAGGAAGCCATAGATGCTCCACACCCACTCTGCCTGCTCTCACAGTGCTCTTGTCAACAGCAGTTCTTCTCCATTGAGGAAGGTATCTTCAGATAGGCATTTTCGCACTCTAAGGAAGATTGTCTCTCCTCCTTTTCTCTTCCCACTATCTTTTACTATCAGCATGAAGTGAATATAAATACCTTTGAAAAGAAAAAAGATCATCAATAATCAAAAGAAAAAGACAATTCTCATGATTTTTTTGTGAGTGGGCTATTTATCAAATTAAAGGGGACCATTTGCTTTCTTTTTTTCCCTAGAGAAATGATTGAAAAATAGTCACAGAATATTATGTGACCCTTCCCCTAACTTTATCTACTGTTGCCAAAAAATTCATTCACACTTAAGAATTGAATTGCAGAGTTTTACAACATGAACCAGAAAGACTTAATATGGGATGATACATTCCCCAAAATAATATTTGTTCTGGAGGGAACTTGTGAAGCAGTAGCTAATTTGACTAGAAAGAAAAATTAGGGACATCCACTTCAATTCACTCTTCCCAGAATCACTTCCTTTATCTATTTATAGCAGAAATCTTGGCTTAGCTGAGAAAATCATTCTTCACATTTTGAAGAGCTTACAATGATTAATAACACAATGTATAATACAATTAAATATTTATCAAAATCATTTTGCCTCTTTTTCTTCAACTTTACAATTCATTCTAGTATTTTCTACTATTTATTGTTCACATAAGATTACCCTCTTATTATAGCTGGAAAACAAATGTTTTAAAAGAACATCTCTGAATATATTGCTTTACCATTAGGCTGATGAGCTGTGGATGGTGTAGACTAGCAAAGAGAAATAGCTGTACAACTTTGTTGAGATTTGGACATGTAATTTGTCATGTTGTAGGCCAAAAATTCAGAGAATCCTAATACCCTTCACTGGGACTTTTACCTTCTAGGAAAAGTCATAGACCTATTTTTTTCTAAACAAAAACAGAATGCCAATAATGGATGTAAACGGCCTAGATTTCATATATGAACTTGGACATTTGTCTTCAGATACCAGAGATAATTTACAGATCGCATTGAAGGCTAATTGTACTTTTTGATCATGAGATAGGTAAATACGTGTGAGGGGTTTGGACAAGAGTATGTTAAATATAAGAAAGAAACAAGAAATACACAAGCTAAACCTTCAAATGAACAATTTCTTCTTGTAGAGATAAATCAGCTTACAGGGGGATGGCCTATGAAAAGAGGGATCACCTCACTCTTGATTTTGTGGATAGCTACCACCTTGTTCAAAATGGTGCCACATTTCATATCTATGGGTTGAGCATTTTAACTTTGAATAAATGCATTCTACAATTACAATTTATAGAATTCAAGGCCTTATTTTCCACATCAATAAAATAAACATGATGGACATGTTTGATAATGATGACAGGATGAAGTCCAGAGCATTTATGGTAAGTTAGATAAGAGCTGATATGGCATAGAAATTGTATTATGACAAAGTTTCTGATGTTCTCTTAGAGACAACATCCATTGACCCTTTAGGATAGATTCAAACTGAAAAGAATACAAAATCAACTATATGATCAATAAAATAAAATTCAAAAACTTCTTATATGTACTATAATCATCCTATATCTGCAATCATAGTATTTATATCTTCAACTTACTTTCAGCATTCCTGATGCCATTATTTAGGGGAAAAATTTTTAGAATATATCTATTTGCATAATTCACTTGCTATTTGTCTTCAAAATCAGAAGCATTTTTATATAAAAATATCTTATATGTGGAAAACATTAGCAAGCTCAATTAATGTAAATGGCATCATAGATATTGTTCCTAGGATCCTTGCAGACAAATTGATTATAGTTGTTGATACATTATCTTTACTGAGCTCAGACTATGCCAATTGAACAGTGATGCAAGCTGCCTCTGTTTATCATATCAATTTATTTAATTGTCTATATATCTGTATACTTGTTGCTTTAATAGTTAGTCATTTGTTGTTTACTTTTGAGTCTGACCCACTAAGAAGCAAACTTCTCAGAGCTATTTTTTTTTCGTAATCATTTGTTTCTGGTAGTCATTGAATTGCATCAAAGCATACTCTAATAGAAGGATTAAATGAGAAAAGTGTTGTTTTTGTTTGTTTTGAAATTTTTGAAAACTTTGTTTCTAAGTTGGAAAGCATTTGAAAAGAAAAAAACAATCCTAACAGTATACTCAGGGAATATACTCTTTGTGAAAGTCATCCTGTAAAGAATCCCACAAACAAAGCAGATTTAAGTGGTTCCTTCAGTATCAGCCATCATGAAAAGAAGATCAGTCCACAAGTAGGTAGAAAATAAGGTTATTTTCTTCTATTTCAAGGCTATTTCATATTGGGGAAATAATTTGTTAGAAAATATACGGGTCCATCAGAAAAACAGCTGAAAAAACATTGCTTCACACTGGAAAGTGATAAATTCTCTTTTGTAAGTACTGTTTTTCTATAACTCTAGAAAGAAAAGGATGATGTTACAGCTTAAGATGTTGAGAATCATGCAGAACAGAGAGACATGAATAAGGAGGCAGGTCAGAATGGGAACAGACATTATATATGAAGTAAGAAAACTAGAAACTATTGCCATTTTCTGTTGATTCATGGAAGGTATCAATCAAACTTTAGTAATATTTGGTATTATGATTTTGATATTATGATTTTGTCTGGAAATATTAACTATTAAAATATCCTGCTGATAATTTTTTCTGCATTGTTAAGTTTTTCAATCAAGCACTAATTTCTTTCCAATTAAGATAAGATTAAGGAGCCCCGCCACCTAATAAATGAACAATACTTAGTGAATTATTGTTCCATTATTTTTAATGATGACAGTAACTTCTGAAATCTTCTCTACTTTCTGAATTTTCTCAGTCCTGTCGAATACGGTTAAGTGAATCCAAAATGTACAAAAACAAAATACATTTATTTAGGCAAAACCTGACATTCGCTGGGTTCAGTGGTACAGGCCTATTATCCCAGAACCACTGGAGGCTGAAGCAAGAGATACATAAGTTCAAAGCCAGCTACAGCAATTGATCCAGGCCCTTTCTCAAAAAAAAAAAAAAATGTCTGGGGATGTAGCTTATTAGAAAGCAACCCTGTGTTCAATCCCTAGTAACAAGAAAGAAAGAGAGAAAGAGAGAAAAGAAAAGAGACAAAGAAAAAGAAGAGAAAAAGATTCACACACTAATTTCATAGTAGGATAAAAAACTTTAACAGAACCAAATCTGAGAATAACCATATTTAATTAATGATTGAATTCACCAACATATCTATTGGTGACTTAATAAACTCTTGAGATAGGATCTGACATTGAGTCTCATTTTTTTCTACTTTATGAATCCTCACTGAGTAATTTTATACATTCTAATGGTTTAAACTGCTATTTGCATATATGAATGACTATCCAAACCTCTGATGCATTTTTTCTCTGGTGTTCAATTCCTATGAATTATAATATTTTTTACAATGCCATCCAAGCACAAAAACCTAATAGATCCCATGCTGAATGCAAAATTCTTCCTCTCTTAAAATTTACTTTTTACCCAGTATTCACTAATTGACTATACTAAATGAAAAGATATATATATATATATATATATATATATGTGTGTGTGTGTATGGGTGTGTTTATGTGTTTCTATTAAATGTTACTTTTTTACTAAATTAAATTTTATTGAATGTAAAATATATGTGCTCATATTTATTTTACTTCAATATATCCTCAATACTATAACAATAAGAATATGAATGAAAGTTTGAGTTATAATCTAGAGACTACCCAACCCTGGAACCTCTAATTCTTCTTAGTATTCCTGTAGTGCATTGCTTCTGACTCTCAGTTCCTTTGAGTTGTTTATTTTTCTTAATCATTCCTTTTCTAAGTCCAGGCTAGATGCAGTAAAGTGAGGTGAACAGTGACAGTGGTGTTATGCATACTGTAGTTGAAGTCAACTTTTTTTGGCAGGATCTTGCTCAAGCTGGAGATCTACAGCTTAGAAATCTAAGATAAAGGCATAACTATCATGTGGAATCCAGACAATGACAGAATTGGAACTCTTCCGGAACAAGCAGCTCAAATGGTAGAGACAATAGTCAAATTCAAAGATAATATGATATAAATTCAGCATTTAGGAATTAATTGCTACATAAAAGAGTGAATTATAAAAGTTCTCTAAGAAAGCACTATTTTCACTCTGAGAAGATGCCTTTTATGGCATCTTTGAGCCATGGAGAATACATCTTCAGGATGTAGTTCATGTCTTAACTATCACTACTCTTACCAAGAGAAATTCTTTAAATAGTTTATCCCCATTGAGACATGTTGTGCTTTATGTAGATTTTCCTTATAATGTCCTATGTTTGAGGACAGACAACAAAAAGGACATAGCTTCTGTCATGGCAAGTTGTATATAATTTAAGGGATAAAATTTGTTTCATAATATTGACCTATAAAAACTCTGTAAAGTTTTATAATACAAAATTTTAATACAATCCTATCACATTGTAAAGATAGGTACACATTTCCCCTTGAGGAAAAACAGTATTTTAAAAATCTTTAGGAATGTTAGATATATTCACTCTTATTCTTCATGTTTTTTTTTTTTGACATCTTTAGTATTGATTAACTACAATCATTGACGTTTTCAAAGATGTTATGTATTCACAACTGACATAAGGACCCTGAGTGAAACCAAAATTTCCAAAGTATGCAGCTAGTTCTTCATTTTCTACATGCACATATTCTACAAATATTCCCTGAGGAGTTGAAATACTTGATCATGTATTAATTTCTAAGATTTATATTTAATTTTGGATTTAATCATCTTTGGAAATGTTCTCACTCAACTTTGCTCAAGGCACATTTTGAAGTAAATAGATACTTGTTTAAATATTTTTTAAAGTAAATACACTTCATGCCCTGGTACTTTTATCACACAAATAATTTCAGCAAATAAATTAAGGTGGTGGGGGCAGGGAAACCATCTCATATTTGAATCTCAAAGGTTACAAAAAGTCCTGGGAAGCATTTCATGCATTAGCTGTGGGAAAAGACATTGTAATTTGAAATGTTATCTCATAACGTTAACTTTCATATGGCAGGGGTTGCACACTTTGATTTTCTAAGTACAGAAACGAAACAGTAAGTTTTAATTTTTTTTTAACTTTTAAAGAGCATATAATAATTGAAACATGCCTTTTAGCAGAACAACAGCTTAATTTGTAGGCATCATGTAAGGGAGCCACTGGGACTTTTAAAACAACATACTGGGAACCCAGTAAAGCAAGCCCAAGCTGCATGTGTGAATAAACTCCTCTAGCGACCTCAAGCAAGAGAACATGCTTAATAATCTATCTATCTTCAAAGGAAAAACACAGTTAGATTGAGAGTTCGTAAAGCAATTCTAGGGGGTATTTAGTCTTCACAAATCTATGTTTTGGGGAAAAAAACAAAAACCCAACCAATAATTTCCTTTTATGTAAAGAATAATATTTTTAAAAATTAATTCTTATTCTATAGGGGTTTTTATGGTAAAAGTCATCATATACTGTATTTTCTGCTATATGAAACCTGAAAAAAAAAACAATGGAATAAAAGGAAGGGTATGGGGCCATAAAAATAAAGGGAAGATCAGTGGAATAGAAGAAGGAGGTTGAGGGTGAGAGAGGAGGGACTGGAAAGAAGAGGAAATGTGAAATGACTTTTATATAATTACACTCTGTGCATGTATAAATATACCACAGTGAATTCCACCTTTATGTATATCTATAAAGCACCAATTTAAAATAAATAAATGGGTGGAAGAAAGACCAATAGAGTAGAGGCCAGGGAATAAGAGGAGGGAGGAAGCGGGGAAAGGGGGTGGATTGGAGACTGAAATGGAGTAAATTATTTTCCTTGCAAGTATGACTTTGTCAAAATAAACCTATAAAGTACTAACAAAAGCATGAAAAATGAGCTATTATTCTTTAATAAAATCCCCAATAATGATAAATATGTATTACAAAAATTACTACATGAAATCACAAGATAATTTGCCTAGAAGATTGCCATTTCATTGCATCAAAAAATAATGTAAAACAAAACCAATTTGTAAGACTAAGAAAATTAAAAGCCCAATGGAAAAAAAAAAATTCCCTGAAGACTTGCCTCTGTCATTTCCAGGTAGCATTAACATCAATAGAGATTCCAAATTTATAAGGGCAAAAGAGAAAAAAAGTAAACTTAAAGATCATACATCGAATCATCAAGATTATAATCGTACTAATATGGATGTGATTAATAGTAAGTAACTACTAGTGACCGGTTCAGCTTCAAAATGCCCTTTCCAATAGTCCATTGTTACTGAAAATCTCTCCACTAGAACTTTATTCTTTTGAAATGAGGTCTTAGTAAAATGCCATAACAGGGACTATATTAGATCATTAAGTTTATAATTGTGTTTTAGTGAGAGGGAGTCAGGGATTCTCATGAAAAGGAAAGAGTGGGATCAGGTTCTGGAACAACGTTTATGTATCATGCTAGAACCCAACTGGCTTTTCTAGCTAAAGAAAGATGCTTTGAAGAGCAGCAGTTAGGTGCTCATGTAAACACTATCTAATCTGATGAGTGAGGTGCATAAAGGGAATATGGCTGCTGTAGTTGATACTCAGTTACCAACCTTGTAGGCTGGTAAGTGTAATTCTTATCTATCTAAAGTAAACCTGACCTCAGTCACCAGCCTGTGTTACTAGTTAAGGCTTGAGTAATGAGATAGTTGTAGGAATGACTGGTAAAATCAAAACTAGGAACAGAGTTTCCTACCTACCAAGTTTGGGCTTTAGCGTTAAAGCTTGACTGGAGAAAGCAGAAAGTCTAGCTAAAATCGAAAGAATTTAGTTTAAAGTTGTTCATTTTTGTAACTAGGACAGGCACAGTGGTCAGGGAAACCATAAGGGAAAGACATAATTTTGACAACCTCAAAGCTTGTTCTTCAGTTCTAATGAAGTACAAGGCACCTTGTCTGCTACACTAGAGAACAAGATCCCATGTGTTGTGGTGGATTATTTTTAAATCAACAGATATAAATATACCAGCTGCTAGTGTTTCATGGCAAGTTAAATCATCACTCTAAGCCTTACATCTCCATCTGTGAATGCAAAAGAGCAAAAGGTACCTTTTAAACCTTGGTGAGCACTGCTCAATGGGACTCGACAAATGGTAGCTGTCAATTGGCTGGGCACAGGCAATTGAAAATAATTCCTGACTCAAAGCATGTCTGGAGCATGATTAAGCTTCAGTTGACTGATAGGGGGCTTATCCGTTGATCTATCTAGTTGAGAGATACTGAGTGAAACAAAAGTAAGAAATCTCAGAGCAGACTGATATAATTTGTCAAGAGTTCTTTTCTGTGAAATGATGCATACTGCTTCCTCTTCAATTGAGAGGCAAGATCTGAAAGTATGGTTCAAGCAATGTGGTCATGAAGGGTGTGAGATACACAACTCCGGAGAATAGAAGACACTTGTAACAAGAAGGATTAAAACTACCACAAAGTATGGATTTTAGAGGAGAGGAGTGTGGAATGTGACTACATCACATACTAAAAAGATAGAGAAAAGTAGCCTCAGTTCCACTCACAACCATGAAACACTCAGGAAGATACACATCTGACAGAGGGTTGACAAAAAAATCAATAATGCAGACATCCAACAAAATTTATAAAACATATACAATATGAAAAACCATGGTTGTGTGTGTGAGAGTATGTAAAAGACATATTTTACCTTTGCAAAAATGGTCAATGGAATAAAAAAAAAAAAAACAGTTCTTCCTTTTCTAAAATTGTCAAGGGTAGAAAAACAATGTGTGTTCCATAACTATCAGAATGGGAAATTAAATTGAATGATATGAAAGTGTTTTACACAGTATGTTGTATGAGACACATGGGGCCAAGGTGCCAGGACTCCATAAAGGTGCCTTGAGGATGCACTGTCTGAGACAAAAAGAAGAAAGAGAAATGTTTAGGGGGAATAAATGGTAGTAATGAGATAATATGAGGAAGAGCCTATGCTTGGGAGAAGGGAGAGACCCCAAAGAAGAGAAGGTGGAAGAAGGAACTGAAAATTCAAATAAGTAAATATACATGTTTATTTATATGGGTGTATCTATAGTGTGACCCCAAATCATGTATTTTTTAAAAAATGTTCATATGTATGAAATTTTATAGTAAAACTTATAGAAAATTATATCATATCAAATGTATGAAGCCATTTTATTTTTATTAATGATCCTATTTTAAAAAAGAACATTAGGAGTCAAGGTATGTTTTCTTCTTAAAACCCACCTCCATGAATCTAAAAGAATGAAATATGGTGAGCTCTTTCTTTTGATTATGTGTGCATACTTTGATTAATGAGCAATCTAAGCCGCCTTATAAATTGAGAAAGGTGCAGATCATAAAGTCTTTCTTAGGCCACTCTCCTAATTCTAAGGGTGGTTAGAATACCAGCTAACACAATTGATACCCACACACTTTACTATCCTGTGAAACCAGCATTTTACAAGCCCTATCCATCTCTTAGATGCATACTCATTATCTCTGCCTACTTTCTCCTGATAAATGGCTTTGGGTCACAGTCAGGCATCCAATCAATCAAGAGGTGAGCAGTGTCCTAACCAACACAATTTTATAAGTTTTCCAGTGACTGCCTGGGCTTGCTGGGAGTCTTCCAAGGTTACTTTTCTCCTACATATTTTAAAGTGACTTTTGTGAGTTATCACAACACTATCAGTATCATGAATTCAAGATTTGTTTGTTTAAGTGAAGTCCACACATCGTAATGCTCTGAAGTATCTTGGAAATATTGAAGACTTTAGTTGCTTCAGGCTCTTCAAATGACATGTACCTTGGCTGAACTTTGAAATAAATTCTACATTTATCACTGTTTTACTGCATCCTTTTATTTTTGTTGGTCTCTTTTACAAGCATGCTTTCGCTTTGATCGTCCCATACTTTGTGTCCACACTGAAATTTATAGAGTTAAGCCACAATGTTTTTTTCCTATAAAACAGTCTTGACAAGTTGCTGCCACAATATTTCTCTTCTACATGAACAAAGATAACTTAGGCAAGAATCTGATTCTGTGATATTTTTTTCAGAATTTTCAAAGAGTTTCTGTAAAACTTCCCAAGTCAAGCCATCTACCAAGAGTATAAGAAAAACTATGATTCAGACTTTCATTATGGACCCCAAAAGTTCTGAACTTCCAATATTATCAGATTTACTAGTGAATAATATTATTTTTCTTCACATTGAGATACTACATGAAAATTCAACAATTACTTTTTTTTCTTTTACCCCTACCCATTATCTTCAACAAACTATATATACTCAGTATACCCCAACACAAAACACTGAAAGGTAACAAGGAAAGGATTCTTTGGTTTCCAGATTTCCTAAAACCTAGCAATCTATTTGCTAATCTGTGATGGCTCCCATCAACTAATTTTTCTTTATTTCTTTTTAGAGCTTCTCTTTGTCTCCTTCCCTTGTTCCCTCCCTCCCTTTCTTCCTACTTGCCTACCTTGTTGACTTCCTCCTCTCCTTTTTTAAAAGTCTATTTATCATCTATTATGTTTTAGTCTCTAGACTAAGTGCTGATGATCTGAAAACAAAGACCATGGAGCTCCAGATCTGAGAACTTCGGCAGGGTTCACAAAGCAATGGGGTAAAGGGGAAGAGGAGCTGTTATATGAGAACAAATGGAATGGGAATCTTTAACAGCATTGCTTGCAGTTCCACTTAACATTAGCAACTTTCTGGCAGAATCAATCCATACTCAGTGGTGGTGGCTCCATCAGTAGTGATGGCTAATAGTAGGCTTCTGTGATCAGACTCTCAGTAGTAGCAGTTTACAGCAATTATTTGGAGATCATTGAGGGGTCTTCCATGTCATCACTGGACTGATATAATTTAATTTCTATAGGATAGCATATGGTAACATTCCAGCTGACTTTTTAAATTAGTAAACATGTCTTTTTTTAATTGGTTCTTTTAATTGTACATGAAAGTAGAATATATTTGGACATAATTATATAAGCATGGGATATATCTTATTCTAATTCAGTCACCAATACTTCTCTTTCCCCTTCCTCCTACTTCCTACTACATTTGTTCTACTGATATTTATGCCATTTACTCATAGTTATTTTTTTAAATTACTTTCTTATGGCAATCAGGCTTAACCAACCCATTTAAAGAAGAGATTCCTTAAGCACTGATTCAAAGCCCTTTAGCATAGCATTAGGAAGCACCTCTTTGTGGAGCCACACAGTTACCTCTAAGGGTTCACCATGAATAATTACTGTGCCCTCAACCAAAAGTGAAGCCTCATTGTCCCAAAGGATTTCTGATACTTGTGTCAAAGCATACACTCAGATGTAAAATAAACAATGGAGAGTACCACTCATAAGTGTTATTCTGGAAGGGGTGCTGCAAAATCTGATATCTACCACTGATTCGTTCCAAAGGCTGAGCTCAAAAGAATTCAAGACACTTTAGCAACTATGTGTGGTAAATAGAGATTTGGATTGCATGGGTAATTTGGAATTCACTGTGGGAGCAAGTACTGACTAGATTTTTGTTAAAATTCACTCCTCAAATAAATGCACAAGAAGAGTAATGTTTTTGTCACATATGCACAGATGTACTAAGAGAGAAACTGAGGATGACACACGAAAAAAATAGAGCAGCAAGAAATATACTCAGCAATGAAAATACTAGGGTAACAGGACTTAGAAACTGATTTTGCTAAAGAGGACTCTTTTCACTTGGTCCTGCAGAAGTCTGAAAATGCCCATTGGGTAACTAAAAGCAGAATAAAAGCTTGGCATCTCTATATGCATTTTGCATCTATCTCCTTTGCTCTGAGTCATTCTTTCCTGTGATCACCTTGGATTCCAGGGACAACAGGTTAGAGGGAAAAACATCTTTGACAAGAGTTGAAACTTCCCTCAAGGCAACAGCAACTCTTATCCAGGGCAAGATACTGCTTGGCCAATCCTGAGATAGTTATCCACCAGACAACATTTTGACCAAGACTGCAGCAATATTGCATGCTTCTTCGCACATCTCCTTCACTCTGTTCCTTTCCTATTTAAGCCCAAATCTCTTGTCAGTATCCCCAAAGACAGTGCTAAGGACACTTGATCCCCCTAGATTTTTCTATATAGCTGTATTAAAGAAATATCCTCCCTGTTTTTCATCATTTATTTTTACATTTAGTTTCTGCGGTGAGTGGCTGGACTTGATTTGTTGGGACTCCCTGAAATCAGATCCCCTCTGGCCTACAACTCCATTATTTATTATCCACAGGATTGAGTTCTGTACATGATTACTTCATTTAAACCTCAAAAAATTCTTACTGGACCAGAAAAATCATTATGGTCATTTGACAGTGTATAGGAAACTGAGGTTTAGAATATAATAAAAGCACCTACTATAACACAAATTTGCATGAAGGTGTGCTGCAATGATACTATGCCTGTGCTGTTAAGGTATTTGAACAAAGTCTCAAATTTCTTTGTGTGCCATTAGTTTCAGTAGCACATAATTTTTTTGTATTTTCCAAAATATCACTGCTATTCCATTTTCTCAAATCAGTGCTTTACATATTATAATATGTTGTCCACAAATTTTTACTGACCTGTAACAACATAAGACAGATAAAAAATGTTAGAAACATTGAACCCAAATTTACCTGATCATTTATCTATTAATTTTTTTTTGTATTTTACACAAGTATTAATACATAGTAGTTTAGAAAGTTGAAACAACAACCAAGGATCTGCTCCACAGATAAATTGAGAGGCACAGTATCACCTGAGTTACACCTAAAACCTGAACTTCAATTGAGATTCTGCTAACTCAAGTGTTCACTTATATAACCAAGACTCATGTAATTGAAATGCATTTTTTGATATTTTCAGGAAAAAATTAAAATCTACTCTAATGTTTCACAAGCTATAATTCTTTGGTTTCTAATATGCAACATAAAGAAATTGGATCACACATTCTTTGTTTCTTCTTACTCTCTAGAGTGATGATTCTAAGATTTATATGGAGGATAAGATAGAAGAAAATGTCTTTTGAAATCTGGTTTACTATAATTCCTGAAAAGCCCACAGGAATTCCTGGTCATCTCATGTATTTGACATGTTTGTACTACTCAGCTTTAATTCTTTTTCTAGATATGGTATGAACTGGTTTTCATATGAAGCATCTCTCTCATGTCATCACAGTGAGCACCATACTTCCCATTTCATATGGTATTGTCTTGATTGTAGGGGAAATATAAGTCAGGAGGCTGTACTCAGTAGAATTGTACTTTTATCAACCAGGTTTAAGACTCCTAATCTTGCTCATAATGCACAATCTTTTTCCTTAAACCTGAAGGCACCTAAGACCCAACAAACACATGTTGCTTAACTCAAAATTTAGAGAATAATAGTACAATGTTTCTATTATTTATTTGCTCTTGAAATATAAATTGCTAGAATCCAATTGCAGAAGATTCCTGCAAAATTTAGAGGAAAAAAATTTGTTCTTCAGCAGATTAACAACACAACAGCTCAGCTTTGGTTCTTTTTACTCACTTGTATAAATATGTGGCAAAATAACAAGTGGCTAAGCATCATTATACTCACTAAAAATATTTCAAATTCTTCAAAACAAACCAAAATTACTAGGATACAAAATTAATAGCCAAGATCAATGCCATTTAACTCACTGTTCAGCTTAAATTAAGATATTAAATTTCAATTTATTTCCTTCCATTTTAAAACATCTTATTCAAAATAATATTTCAAAATCCCCCTCTTCTGCAATTTTTATGAGCTATATATAAGTTTGTATTCTTGTTTTAGGAAACACATATTTTAATCCATGACTGAATACCCACCAAAGAGTTCAGTGGCTTTCTGATTTTAAGGTTTAAGTGCATGCATTCTTTCTTCCCCACTTTTCACTTTCCCCCAAGACCACCTACATATCTCACTTTGTCTCCTAATATCACAAAGTTACAATTATAAGCCAGACTGAATTTTACCATTTTCCTTCAGTCTTTGAAAGATAGCATTATTCAAATCTCTAGTTTTTTTATACTATCAATTTTTAGCTCTATCTTTTTTTGTGATCCCTACATTTTTCTTGCTTTAATTATATCTATTAATAATGTTTTATAATTTGTACAATATGAAAATACAAGAACTAGAATTTTTCCCTTTGGCAAATAAGCATGAAGAACAAACAGTTCTCTGTTATGAACTGAATATATTTCCCCAAAATCTGAATGTCGAATCCTAATCCCCAGTGCGATGGTATTTGGCAGAGGGGTCTAAGATAATTAGATCATGAGGGTGACATTCTCATGAGTGGGACTAGTGCTCTTACAAAGAGACATGAAAGATCCTGTTTCCTTCTTTCTGCTTTCCAACATGTGAGGATCCAAGGATGGAACAGTGTCTGGAAACCTGGTGGCGGGCCCTCCCCAAGATTCCAACTCTAATGGACCTTGAAATTCCAACTTCAAAGAACTGTGAGCAATCAATGTTTGTTGCTTGAAGCACCCAATTTGTGCTATTCTGGTATATCAATTCAAACTGAAAAGGATATTCTGGTGTATAATGATTCATAAAGAGGAACTATATCTGAAGAGAGATTAACTTGTATTCTTTAATAACATTTATAGAATACTAGATAAATTGTGACCTATTTATTCATTTACCTACTTGATAGCCTTACAAACAATTTATGAATGGAAAATATGATTAGGGGCCCAAATATGCATAGCTCTACTCTTTTTCATAAAGCATATAATTGACCGTAGGGGAAAAATGGTCCACAAGGGATTCTACTGCTACTCATCAGGATTTGTGAATGACTTCAATGATTGAAAACTTCTATTCTGATTATAAAAAATGACTATAAAATTCTTTTTCTTATTAACACATGACCTTACCTACATTGTTATCTATAAATACATAGCTAAGCCCACACAAATTATCTCTATAATAGGTGACTGAATTACTTTGTAACTCTATGTGTGTATATCCAAACTCTAAATCACTTAGTAGTTCTTAGCACAGGAATACATATGTGTGAATATACACAAACTTATATATATTTGGCCTAGGTTGTATATTGCTGGATAGAAATCATATGACTCGTCTTACTTTTATTCCTTCATATACATATGTGTATGTGTGTGTACACCCTTCAAAAAAAGCTTTAAGCTTTCATTTCAAAAATTGTCACATTATTATTATTTAATAATCATTGGAAAATTTAATTATGACCTAAGCATTTTATGATGGAAAGTATCTGGTATCAATAAATGCTATGAAAACAGATGTAATTATATCAGTGGAAAACATTTTACTGATGCAGAGTAATTCAAAATCTTCAACTACAGAAGCATAATTAAGTTAAGCTTAGTGAATAGTTTTACATGTTAGACTAATTTCTAGCACTGGAACACATTAAGAGGATGGCTGGAATAGCTCACTGTCTATTTTTTCAAAAGCCATTAAAAGTGACAGAAATCCTGAAACACCACTTGGCTCCTCTTTAGACTGTAAAGGAAATAAAACTACCAGTTGCTTAGATATTTATTTAAGAGTAATTGTAGCTTCTGTTTCAAACTGTAATTCTTGCCTTATCCTTGCATAGCCTAGAAAAAGAAAAAGTGTCTTTCCAAACAAAAGATAGTATTCATATGAAAAAGAATCTAAATTTACAATTTTAACTATTATACATGTATCCCTGCTATAGCAAATATTTATGACAATAATTTTTTCTAGCATTGAAAATTGAACCTGGGTACACTAAGTTACATCCCAGTCATTTCTTGAGCTTTTTGTGTTGAGACAGGGTCTCCGTAAGTTGCCACACTGTCCTCAAACTTGCCAACCTCAACCTCCAGAGTTGCTAGGATTATAGTTGTGTGCCACCATGCCTGACCCTATAACAATAATTGACTGCATTTTTAGTCTTAGAGACACGAAGAGCATATTCAGAATAAACACAGAAGGAAAATAAACATCTTAATGCAATCAGAAAATTCTAACAACATATATGGATCCAATGGTGCCCACTTTAACATTCCCTTGGTTAATAAAAAAAAAAAAAAAAAAACTTATGGATTCATCAACAGTAGACTGAGCATTAGAATTTGTATATCAAGAATGATGCTACAGTTGGGCTTATGTCCCAAACTTACTTTTTCACTAATTGTTGTGGCCTTTTTTTGTAAATTAAGAACTTTTTACTAGCTTTTCAGCCATCTAGTAATAAAGCATCTTGTGATATGCTTAGGTGGGAGTATAGAAAGATATGGTCTGTATGTTAAGCAGTAAAATATGCCCAGTATTTTATTTACTATCATATTGATTACTTATTTAAATATTCCTATCAATTTTGTTTGGCCCACATAAAAATGACCAAAAGCTAGTCTAGGGAAATAAAGTATAAATGTTAGGGGTGACTGTTAGGAGTGACTGCTTGCTTTTTAAAACTCAAAACAATATCATTGTGAGGTGCTAAAATCCTTAGTATAAATCAGTAATGAGTTATATAAATAAGCCTTTAAGTTGGAAAACGTTTGTCAGTCATGTCCATTTAACACAGACATAAGTAAGCTGGTTCTAAGCTTCGTAAGCAGAAATAATGTTCGAATGGATATAAAACATGTGTTTTCCTGAAAAAAAAAAAAAAAAAAAAAAAACTTCTGTAATGAAATTGACAAGTTCAGGTCATGCAATCTAGTAGTAAAAGCTAAAATTTGCCTAAGGTTTTTATTAATTGTGCCAGCCATTGCTGTGCTTGCTTTTGTGGAATTCTAACTTGGGGAACAAAGTAAATTATGTTTCCATTGCTATAACAGCAGATGTCATGGGAGAATGCATCTCGTCATGGATGGAGCGAGACCTAAGTATGTCCCTTCTACAGAGGTAAAATGTGATCATATCATAGGTGAAAAATTTCCTAAAATGGGGAATAAACAATGAGGGAAGGAACCAAAGAGAACTAAGGGAAGCCCTATCTGGTCTTTCAGAATAGGGAGATGTCAAATCTAACTTTCTACAATGCTCTTTAACAATCCAGTGTCTTTATTCTCAAATGCAATGGTCAAATGAGGGGAAAAAAATGACGTAGAAAGAATCCAGCTGTGGTATTCATTTTTAGCCCAAAGTAAACAATCATTGAACCAAAATTTCTTTTCCACATATTGCTGGCTTTCTACATATATCCACTTATAACTAGGAGCACGTGAGTTAAAGCTCTTGGAGCTCAAACCATTACCTCTGTGGTTCTGGATTCTGATCCAGTGGTTGAATTCTGACTACCAGCACAATAACATTTAAAATGAGGAAAAATGGCTTCTTGACTTTATAGAATCTTGTTTTCATAAAAGCCATGGCATCTCATAAGCAAGAATTAAAATATCTGTGATCTTACATAGTTAACCTTACCCAACCCATGACAAATAACTCGGGCCTCAGTAATTATTTACATTTAGGTCCATGGCATTTAACAGTAGGCCTAAAGTTTACTACAACTTGGCAACTACTCTCTTCGTTCCATAATGATTCATGAATTTTCCCAGACAGAATCAAATAACTTAAGAAATATTATATAACATCAAAAGAAGGCCACAAAGCCATTAGCCAACTCTTTTAAATACAATATGGGATCATCATATTTTATCCTTTCACTTACGTTCATTCACTAAATGTTTAAAGATCAGTTTTTATGTATCAAGCCCCAAGTTAGATGTTGGTAATAAAATAGTAAAAGAATAGTGAGATTTTATTTCCTCAAGACCTTTAATTGCTCCTGTGTGTGTGTGTCTTTCAGAATTTGGAGTGGAAACAGTTAAATGATTAAACCTGTAATCCCAGTGGCTAAGGAGGCTGAAGCAAGAGGATTACAAATTCAAAGCCAGCCTCAGCCACTTAGTGAGGCGATAAATAGTTCAGTGAGGCCCTGTCTCTAAAGAAAATACAAAATAGGGCTGGGGATGTGGCTCACTAGTTAAGTGCCCCTGGGTTCAATCCTCTGTACAAAAAAAAAAAAAAAAAAAATCCATGGCAAGTGCTGTGAAGGAAAAGTAAAATGTACAATAAAATACTCTAATATAAAATCTTACATAAAATATAATCTACTATTAATGTTGTATTGAATTGATTATTAGTACAATTTTTAACTTGGGCAATTTTTGTCTTTTACATCCCTTTATCCCTCTTTTAGGTTTTTTTCTTGTGCCTTTTCTAGTGACTAATAGTGCTACTCATAACCTCACAACTCAATGCTACATGAGACCCAGATATGAGGTCCCGATTTTCTCAATTAACTATGGTCTCATTCTCTCCTTTATTGTTGATGGTGACAGCAACTGTTTTAGTTTGGGGGGTGATGTATTTGCTAACTGCTTGTTAGAAATGCCTTAATTCTTTAAAAGTGATGACAAAATAAGTTCAGGAAGCAGGAGGCCATATTCTGGTAAAATAGAAATAGAATCATGCTGTTTCCCTCAAAATAACAATACAGAGGAAGTTGCCCATTCGGGTCCCAATTGTGGGCAACCTTGCACTAATGAATTACTCTTTTCTATGTAATCCTAGCATTACTCCACTGAAAAACTCAATTTTCTTTGGTTTATTATCGCTTTTGTCAGGCATTTTTTTTCCATTTAAACCAATGAAGATCCCATTTCACAAGAATGTTTGTGTGTAATCCTTCTTGGAGAAAAATTTTCATTGTGATTTGCAATTTTAGTGTTAAAAGATGAGTGCTAGAACTTGATAAGTTAGTTGACTCAAATAATATTTATTGAGTATTTGGTTATCCATTCTATTTTACATTCTAAACCATAATGCCTATGACTCAGCTTAGTTTTGTTATTAATATGACACCTTTTAAAGATACATTGGGCTGGATTTTAGTTTCACTTAAAAATGGATATATTTCCCTAATGACTTCCATACATACGTCATTTTCAAATATAATAGTCTATGTTGCATAACACATGTGTTAGTCAGCTTTTTGTTGTTGTGAGCAAAATAAGTGACAATTTAAAGGAGGATATATTTATTTTGACTCGTAATTTCAGTGGTTTCAACCCATGGCCTGCTTGCTCTTTTGGTCTGGATGGGACATGAGGCAGAATATCATTGCACATATTCAGGGCACAGGAAAACTGCTCAACTCATGGCAGTCAGGAAGCAGAGAAAGAGAGAGGGACAACAATCAGAGAGAAGGTAAACCTTTCCAACAAACACCCCCAGTGACTTACTTCCTCCATCTAGAGGCTACCTTCCAGTAGTCCATACAGCTCTCAATGGATTAATCCACTGATGATGCCAGAACCTTCATGAACTGATCCTTTCCAAAAAGCCTCTCCACTAAACAAAGGAGACTTTGGAAACATTCCAGATCCAAACAATGGACACATTAGACATTTTTCTTACTCTGGGCTTCTATCATAACATTTAACATATAAATTCTTGGATGCATAAGTTTGAAAATAGAATTCAGTTTTTATGGCAATTATGACTGATACTGGCACACGTAAAGATTGTTTAGAGAATCTATAATATGTAAAACTGCAAACAAAAGTTAGTTATGGCTTAGAAGTAAATGACTCTATTTTTTATCTATTTCTGATGTCAAAATGGCTCTCTTCAGCCAATCAAGCTTTAGCATTAAAACTTGACAGTATGTGACCTTAGAATGGTTTTTATAACATCATTTTTTAATTAAATAAGTACACATATGTATAATTACACAAATAAGATCTTATGGGGTTTTGTTTATTTATTTATTTGCCTGGAGGTGAGGGCAGAATGAGTAGGTAGAGCTATGAGAAAGGTTTATATTATTAGCTACCAAATAATATGTTAAAGCTGAAGTATAATCTAATTAATGTTCAAAGTAGAGTTAGTATATTTTACTTTGAAATCCACTTATATTCTCAGAGGTATTTATTAAGGTATTCTGCCATGGTTAGAAGAACTCATATAATAAGAGAGCACAAACTAAAAATTTTCTTTCCTGGTACAATTATTATTGTAAATGTCAGCAAAAGTTGTGATTTCCCAAAGTTATTGCTAAAGTATTTGCAGTTCTATGAAGAAGAAGAGGCCAAAGACTACAGATAGTGTTCAAATATCAGAAAAGACAGGACTCGATTTTGATCAAAAGTCAAGTCAGAACAAGAACTATAGAAATGAAAACTCCATTATTTATCAAAAATGGCCTCTATAATGATCTAAGAAAATATTCATTAGTGATGATTATTTTGAAAGAAAAAATTCTTAACATTTTTTGTGGTTTCAGAAGAATATAAGCTAAGTAAAATTCTTGCTCTTTGGTTTGTATCTTTGAATATATATTATTCAACCAGAAATTCATAAGGATATCTAATCACTTGCTTAATTTTGTGCAATTAGAATTGTTTTTGGATATTTTACCTTATAAAGCACACAATTAAAAATACTTTTCAATTCACAAAAATGTTTAATATCTACCATGCATTTAGTACTGGGAATAGAAGATTAAGTAACAATTGGATGATTACTTGAGAAGCCAGTAATCTCAAGAGCGGAACTCACACAAACAGATATTTCAGTAAGATATTTTAAGTCTTTAAGTGGATTATGAGACAGAAAAAAATCCTTGCTTGGCCTGCATAGCTATGATATTTTATAAATGTTGCTTAAATTTCTGAGCCTCAGTTCCCTTGTCTCTAAAATTGGGATGGCAATAATGATATCTACCTCATAGGTTTTTTGTGAAGATTAAATTTGTTGTACATATAAATAATAAGAATGGTGCTAGGTTTACAAGATCAATCAAGGAATGCAATCTATTGTTTCTTCTCAAGTCATCATTTATATAAAGGGTTAGCATAGTGGTAGGCCCTTAGGAAGGACTCAATAAACATTAGCTAATACTATTGCTTAATATGAAAACACAGAATTTGGATTCTGGGCTAAGAATTAAAATCAAGATCTCTTACTTTCATTAAATCCACCAAATGAAGTTTTTGCCAATAATTGTTTGGTTTATGAGGCAGCCTTTGCATTTCAACATGACTTTACCATGAGAAATTACTTCTTTAAGAAGTCTTCATTAGATTATTGACCTTCTATGATAAATAAGAATTATCTATGGAATATAAATTTGA
Source organism: Marmota monax (assembly GCF_021218885.2). NCBI lineage: Eukaryota > Metazoa > Chordata > Mammalia > Rodentia > Sciuridae > Marmota > Marmota monax. The sequence continues at coordinate 140,876 of NW_026692179.1, forward strand.
CCAAAAAATAATAGAAATTTTTCCTGTAATAGGTTATTAAAATAGAAGCTGTGGGAAATATAAATGTAGTTATACAATAACTGGTTAAAATACACAAACAACTCACATTGTGAGCTAAAAGTAGTGAGCAAGAGCAGATGGGAAATTGTGGATGCCTTTACACGAATTTTATTCTGAATCTCACATTTGCCCAGTAGCTGCCCTGCACCTCCTCAAGTCTCAAAGGATAGACTACCGCTTATGGTCAAAGAAAGAAACAGTTGCTTCCTTGGGCTTATCTTGCATTCCCAGCTTAGTCAGCTGAAAGGAAGCCTAAAATTTGTTCATGAGACCAGAATGAGGTTAGATATAGGAGAGAGGCAGAGTGGAGCTTTCTTAAACCCTGCCAATTACAGTCCCCTGAAAGAGTCAGCAAGACTCAAAGATGGAACTGAAAGTCACTCTGGATTTTTAATGGAGTCATTGACAAGCTAAGGTATATCACCTTTACCGGCATTAATACAGGTGAGAGTTACCACTCAGAAAGTGGCTACTGCTCAATGGGCAGTCTCCAAAGAGGCCATGAAAGTACTCTTTAGTCTGTATGTGACAGTGCAAGCCAAGCATGAGCTTTCTTTCCTACACTCCATTTTTCTCCTTTCCCACCTGTTTTCAAGTACTAAGGAAGTTACAATGCAGAGGAGAGGAAGCTAGGGAATATGGTGATAGAGGCATAAGGAGGCAGACCTTGCTTCCTTGCCTGCAGCACCTTGCCTCATGATGAGATAGGCTCTACTGAGAGGAGGGGAAGTAGTTGTAACTTAGAATAGTTGGACAGTTTGATATCTTGTGCAAACAGAGATTCTAATTCTGAAGTGAAACCACATGTTGGAAAAACTCATCAAAAGATTTGTTTACTACTTACAGTGATTAGCGAAATCACGGAACTTGCAGCCTTACTACTGCCTTCATCTTGGTGAAAAGGATAAACAGGTTCAAAGAACAACACTCAAACATAAGACAAAAAAGTACTTTATAATCAACATACTAAAAATTATGCTTTTCAATACGCTGGTTACATGACTTTAAGGAAATATGCATTGCAAAAGAATCATAGCTCTGTCTTCTGTGGAGTTCCTTCATAAATTCTAGTATTCTTGGTGAAATAGGAAACAATTTTTATTCTTTGCAAAAATAATTTCACATTGCAAATGGTAAATTTAAGAAGTTTTCTAGAGTGGTCTGCAATGGAGCAGGAGTTTGTCCTCTCTGTTATTGGCTTCATGGAAGTCAATACAAATGGCATTATTTCCTAAGAGGAAGATTTACAATACCTTCCTCAAGCCAGAGGCATTATTTTTATTCAACAAATATTAAAGTATCTGTTTTGTATCAGAACATGGGCTAAGACCCCAGGATACCAGAAGAAAGAAAAAACATGGCATCATGTTTTGAACTTACCTTCCTGGATCTTCCAGTTTTGTACAGGACTGAGTGAACAAGGTAATGTCAGCTAATGAAAAGTGCAAAAATCAAAATAAATGCTCAGTGATGTGATTAGAGAACAAGTTAAAGGAATGAATAAATTCCAGAGACTGAAAAAGTCTTCGGGCAAAAATGTAGACATGCAGCCTTATGGTAGATGTTGGTGGTGTTTTAAAGAGGGCCCAAAGGGTTCAAGAGACAGTAGAAGAATCAACATGCTAAGGCAGTATATTTTGTGGAGCATACAGAATACACAAGTGGTGGGGGGAGGGAAGCAGGTGAGATAAAATGTAGGGAGAATGAAAGAAAAGTAGAACACTAAAATTTTGAAAGGAAGCAAGAAAACCAAAACATTGTGTCTAGTAATAATAGTAAATGTGGGTTTTTGCATTACATGTGGAGAAAGTCCAAAGGCTTCTGTCAGGCCTGACAATGTAGACAGAAATAGTCAAGGCACTGTAGCCAGTATGAACAGGGTATCAGGAACCAAATTTGGGTCAAAATAATCACTGGTATAAACCTAGTAACTTCAGACTTGCAGTGTTCTATTTAATGAAAAAGAGCTTTGGCTTAAAATTCGACTCATGGTTGTGTATGTGTGCTTTTACCTTTAGTGAAAATATGGGAATTTATTTATTGAAACTGAGTATATTTTTAGACATCTTAATTTTTGAAACATTTTATCTTGTTTAAAGTCTAAATTTAAGATGCCTAACTTGGTAGTGAGGCAATAACCAACATTTTTGAATTCTGGTGGAACCTAAATGCCACATGGAAATTCCATTCGTCCTAAGCTCAGACCAACACCACTGATTTGGCCTCCTTGAACATGTGAAACAGAAAAAGGAAATTCTATGTCTTATCTGTTAGTAGAGAATCACCACACTCCCCACACCAGGAAGGCCCAGGGGGAAAAAAAATGAAAACCTTTCACAGACAGTGTGATGCATGTAGAGACAGAAAACTCCAGTTACTATACTACTTAATTTATGAATAAGTAGTATGAATTATCTCTCAACCTCAGCATCTCTCACTTATAGAAGGGAAAGTAAAATTGAGACTTGAGTATTTTTCTATCAGAATCTGAACGTTTGAATGACAGCAGCTTATTTTGGAGGTGATCCCAGTAAACACTGGTCAGGATTGAAGAGGTGAGAAAAGAAAGGGAAGGAGCCACTTATGGTTGTATTGTAGCAGAGATAACCTCTGTGGGCACCTGAGGAACTCTGGAAAAATACCACCCAAGCCATCATCCCATAGATAGTGGGGTGTTTAGACACCAATACTCACTCATCATTGTTTGAAGGCTATTTCCAGAGATGTTGCCTGCCTACCACTTTCAACTTGTCCTATATACTCCCTTAGAATGTTCTGGTGGCCAAAGAAAACCCTCATGGTAAGAGATACAGATGCTTCCAGTGAAAACTTTCATCAATGGTAAAATCTAAGGAGAAATGGTTGGAATAATAACAGTATCTACCACGTCTATATAAATTGATTCCAAGTTAATATGTGTGCCCATATTTGATCATTCATAATGCCTACTTGTGTATAGTTATTATTTGTCAATTTAAAAAACTATAAAAAATTATATACAAAAACATATTTGATATAACCTTGTGAACAGTGATAATCTTTATTTGAATATCACTATTATTAGAATACCAATATTGCACACCATTAATAAAAGTCACAAAAGTGCTATGATGTGTGTCTATCAGAGTGGTCTCATGTATCTCAATATTGTAGAATATATTCTTGATTAATAAAGAAAAGAAAAAAAAATCTATCCCAAAGTCAACTTCCAATTGTCCAGAGCAAATTATCCTGGTTGCAGTGGACCATGCCCAATGCTACTACATGGCTGAGCTTCTGGGTAATCTTGTATTCGGTTTATATTAGTAATAATTAAAAATTGTAAGAAGATGACTAAAGAGATCTTTGAAGTCCTCTCAACTCTAAAAATCTATGAAGTATGTCTTGTAATTCAAGTGGTAAGTTTAAGAATAATAAAAATATAAATGTAAAAATTTAACTTCCTTTAAGTTTGCTTAAAATAAAAAAAACTCCATAACACTGACTGAAATGCTAATGATGGCTGGCTCAGGCTGGTCCAAGTTGTTACATCAGGATGGCTGCCTGGTCCTCAGGAAGCAATTTGGTTCTTTGGTAACAACACCCAAGCCAGCACCCCACAGCTAGTATTGAAAGATAAATATGCTTAATGAGGAAAAAGTTACTAACTTGGAAAATAACCCTCCTTTAAGCAGCATATTGCATTAAAAAGTAATAATAAGGCACATGGGAGACTGATTCTACTATGTGTAAGTGCTGTAATGGACACCAAGTCCTCAAAAACAGTTCGAAAAGAAAATTATGCACAACCTAAGTGGGGCATGGCACAGGCTGATATCTGAGTACTGAGCTGGGAACTGACCCATCACAGAGGTTACTCAAATGTTTGGAATAAAATTGTAATGGTTTTGCTTATTTTATTTTTGAATAGTGCCTTAGTAATTTGTGACTTTATTTCAGCAAAGGAAACACTATACGAATGAATTAGGGAAATGACTCTTTAAGATCCCTCAGTGACTTTTTTTAAAAAAAATAAATGGTTCACTTAATGCAGTTCATGTGCCAGCTGTTGAAGTTTTAGCTAATTAATTCTCTCATTTACATTAGCCTACTGAATTGTACATAGTTTAGGTTTTTAGTAAAAATAAATTTGTGTATCACTTATGGTATGATTTTCTTAATAATTAGTATCTAATGGCAGCAATATATATTTAAAATACAAAGAATTTGTCACTGAGATATTCCAAAGTTTGTTATCTCTATTCCCCAAAAGAGAAAAATGCATTTCCAGTGTTGAGCATACAATTTCAAATTCCGATGCTTGATCTCAAAGCAATATGTGAGTATATTAACATAAGTGTCATGAAGAATGTAATGATGGGAGGTGGATTAAGCAAACACTAGCGTCAATAATGATTCTCCATACAAAGAAATTGCATATTTTAAAGAATGCTTTGAAGGTTGGTAGTAACTTGTTGAAAGCTGGGTTTCAGACATAATAAGTTCCATCATTTTGAACTCCTTTAAAAAAAAAAGTGGGGGGGGAAGCTTTTCTTTCTTAGTAAATTTCTTAAAAGCTCAAATTTGCACTGCAATTCCAAAGAGTATATATTTTAAAGGTAATTGAGGATAAATATGACACCTAATTTAAGGACATTCAATTGGTTTCATGTCAGGTTACATGCTGATTTTAAGGCTGTTTATTGAAGCTTAAAGCTTGAAATGGATTTGCTCCATAATACTGATATTATAAATAGATCTTTAAGCCCTGACTACTTAACATGATATGCTTTTAATTCTGTTTTAGTAGTAGCTTTTGGATAACAAAGTTATGCAAACTTGACAGCTTGCACCTGTCCATAGTTTTCTCTAAATTTTAAAGCTTTCAATTTTTGAAAAAAGGAAGAGAACAGGGATAATTGCTCTATGCTTCTTGTGAATATTATTTACTATTTTTACTCATACATTTTCTATTTTATCCCAGGGTTTAGGGTACTTCTGGCATGTCCCAGGGAAGGCTATCTAGTATAATAGTTCCCAGAGGAGTTGCCTAAGATCCACCTTAAAAATGAGACAATATTAAAGTGAATTCAATAGTTTTCCCAACACAAAATGTTTGTCTACAAGTTTCTATATTCTTTAAGAGATAAAATAGGTGGGTTTTCTTCATGAACTCAAAAACTAATATATTGAGTTGATTATCATCAATGGGATTGTATTGATTGAAATGTCCTGTTACCAAATATCTAAGTTACAAAGCTAGTTTAGTTTTATTGTTTGTTCATATACAATAAAGTGAATTCAATATTTTTATTCTAACTTTGAGTAGGACAGAAGAGGCTGGACATCTGAGGAATTAGTAGGAAGCAGGTTTATTGACTGCAGGGTCGAGAGAGGCTATTGGATAGCCTAAAACAGTCTCTGGACCGAGATTCTAGAAATTCTTTGAACTTTATACCCATTGGAAGGAAGGGTTTAGAGGTTTACATTTTGCAGGGGTCTACATAGAACTATTTTTTTTCTTTCTTTGAGTTCACAGAAAGTGCTTTTTTGTTTTCCTTTTATAATTTTTTGTTTCATTTCACACATTTTACCACAAAAGCAGGAGTAACATAAAGTCCACAGTTAAACTTAGCTTTTGCATGCCAAAGCAACAGGAAATAGGAAGTCTAACCACACTGAGCTTTTTTCAGAAATGTTTGGTAATTTTTTTAACAAAAACAATTATGATGAGGGTCTTCTGGGTGGAGGATCTCTGGCCTGCTTTAGGAGTCTCTAACCTGTTTCCTTCCCCCCTTTGATGATTGTTATTTCATTATTTAAATCAAGATTCTCATTATTTTCTTGGCTTAAAGCTTTATATAATGCCATAATCTTAGTTGTTGTCTTTCTTTTAAGAGCTGCTCCTATAAGAGACCCAATAGTTCTATAGTAGACCCAATGTAAAGGGGAGTCAAACCTGGAACAATAAACACTTCATCTCTTTTGAATTCAGATCTGCTGTTTCGACTGTGAGGTAGCAATTTAAGGGCATTAACAAGAGTTGTCTTCAATGTCCTACAGAAAAACATAAGCCTTTTAATAAAGTGGAACACAAGTTCGAGATGCAATTAAACTTCCAGTCAGTCTGCTTGTGAGAAGAAGAGGTAAGAATACACCATGTCTTGGGGGGGAAAAGTACTGTTAGGACTGGAAAAGAAGGACTAGAAAAGAAGAAAGTTGGTGAACCACAATAGGAGCTATCCACCTGGCTGTAATCAGCTAACTCAGCTGGATTAGGAAAGAACCAAGCTCCTTGTAAATTTTCTGCTGGACATAACAGTCCCTCCCCACCACATACCCATTTTACAGAGAGGAATTGCATGCATAAAAATGATAGATCAGTCCTATGTCAGACATATTATTACAAAAGTAGCAGAAAGGAGAAGATGTTTTATACTGCTCTATAGCTAGAAAAAGGGGACATGGAAAAAGTATAATTACATTTATCATATAAGACAACAGACCTAATATGTAGTATAGAAACATTTTTGAAATTTATACAAAGTTCCACTACATTCCTTGGTTCAACAGCATAAATTAGTTAAGAAAATATTGAACATATTCAAAGACTGGGAGTTAAAAATATCTGCAAAGAAAATGGTTAATAATCATGTTGAGATATGTTTTTTTTTAGTTGAATAATATTCAAAATAGTTTTTTTTCAAATCAAGAAAGGTTAAGAATAGGTAATTATTTTATCTTTTAATGCAGTATATACAAATGATAGAAAGTTAGTATCTTCTAAAGATGGTACATGGCTTAAAATTGATGTATAAGTTTCAAAAGAGAGGGAAGTATGTTAATCTTCTAGGGATCATATGCGGTTTCAGGTTCCCTATTTGTCCCAGAATAAGCCCCATGAAATTAAGTATCACTTGACATTTAATTAACTATTTTATAAAAAAGATAATAAATGTTTTGATGCCATTTGATCCAACATTTGCTGTTCAGTAAACTGATTTTTAAAATATTTCATAAAAAACTCTTAGGAGAAAAATATTATGGTGGAGAAGAAGTCACTCCAGTTTTTATTTAGCCTTTTCATAATTTTCTTAAGAATTATAGTTTTTGCCAAATAGAAAGGAAATGTAGTCAACAGTAAGATATATATTAATATTAGTTTTATAGATAGAAACACAACTTTACCTTTGCCAAATGTCTTAACATTTAAAAATATTGTTCTTATTACTAAATGAAGTCCAGTGGAACCCATGACATACAGTGGGGTTTTCAGTTTCTATGTCAGAAACCTCTTGTTAATAGGTGTGATTCTTCAATATATTAGCTCAGCCTCTCACTTCAATTGTTTCGATTTTATTTATGCTGTAAAGAACTATCAAAATATGTTGGAATTTAAAAAAAATGTTTCCATAGCACATTTGAAAAACACAAAATCAGATTCAAACAAACTTCAATATGTAAAAGCTTTTTAACAGAACCTCCCCATTCTCTAGGGACATTCTTATCAAAAAAATATGAATCCAAAGCCAACCCAATTAGCTGATGGCAAGTGCATAAGTATTAGCATACAAAAACATTCCTTTATAATCACAAATGGCTCCTCAGAGAGATGACACACATAGATCGGACTTTCGTCAAATTCTGTTCAGGCCCTCTCAGATGCAGAAGGGAAAGACATAGAACAAATGAATCAAAATGGGAAATTGCTATGTATAGTTCAGGAGTCCTAAGTGTTGAGTAGAATATATTGTGGAAAATTAATATTACATGAAGTCTCATAAAATGGAGTTAACATGGATTTGTTCCCAAACTATATTCAGAGATGTCAGTGAACCCCAGATACAAAGAGGTTCATGAACCACATGCATACCCCAGACCCTGGAGACTTCTTCATTCTGACATGTTATTTAGAAATCGAAATTGCCAATGGCTACTACTCTGTGGTTTTGCTTTAAATTCACATGAAAGTGATATGAGATTTATCTTGTCAGTATCAATTCTTTACATTTGACTTGCTATGTATCTGGCTTAAAGGGCTTTAAAAATTACTAATTGTATTGTGGCTGCAGCAGAATTGCCAGATTTTTCCTCTTTCTAGGTTTAAAACAAAAACTAGCCTTTGGGAGCAGTGTATTTAGTATACAACACAATGGAATTTCACAGAAAAGGTGCTCTTTGCTCACAAATTTTGTAATCTCTTCTCAACTATTATGGATTTTATCAGAAATTTCTGTTTAGAAATTCTTTAATTTTCTGAAGATATTCAAATGACAATTTTTAAGTCTAAAAATATAATTCTTTCAATTCTGAAAAATTATATATTGTAAACACTTAGAGAAGATATGGAGCCAGGCATGATGGCGCACACCTGTAATCCCAGTGGCTTTGAAGGCCCGAGGCAGGAGAATCGCTAGTTCATAGACAGCCTCAGCGACAGAGAGGTGCTCAGTAACTCAGTGAGACCCTATTTCTGAATAAAATACAAAAAAGGGCTGGGGATGTGGCTCAGTGGTTGGGTACCCTTTAGTTCAATCCCTGGTACCAAAAACAACAATAAAAAGAAGATGATATGGAAGTGAGATCTTGAATTAAAGTGGTATCTGGTATATCAAGAATTCTCTACAAATAGCAAAACATCTTAAGTGAACATTTTCAGCTCTAGGAAAGCAAAGTTTAGAAGTCTAGTCTTCCTAAATCTTTCCTATTTTCTCCACCAGATTGCTGTTATTTGATGAATATATTTTCTTTTCTGACTTCTGTAACTCCTATATTAGTTAACTTTTTCATTGCTGTGGTTAAAATACCCAAAAAGAGCAACTTGGAGGAGGAAAAGTTTATTTTCATCTCATGATTTCAGAATTCTCAGTCCATAGACAGCCCAACCAACTCTATTGCTCTGGGCCCAAGATGAGGCAGCACATCATGGGGGAAGGGCCAGAGGAAAGCTACTCAGCTTATGGCAGGATCAGGAAGCAGAAAGAGCTGGGAAGGGGCCACAAGGAAGATGCACCCTTCTAGGAAATGTCTCTCTGTGACCCACATCCTCCAGCTATGCCCCACCTGCCCAAAGAAACCACCAATCAGTCCACTCAAACTAAGATGGACTTATTAAATTACAGTGCTCATCACCTAATATTTTAACGTTCAATATTCCTGCATTGACAAGAGATATTGGGGGATACCTCATATTTAAACCAAAACAAATTCTTAATTTTACCTGAGTTTGTCTTCTACTTGGCTGAATAAAGATCCAAATGCTGTTTCCCTAATTCTTGCATAAGCTGCCACCTCTCTGAAAAGCACTCAACGCATTTTGACTTGGTTGCTTTTGTTTTGCTGGCCTCTGCCTTGTGACTGTAGTGAAACAGAGTAAGATTGATCATAAAAAGAGTACAAGTGTGAGTTTGTGTGAGATTGACAAACAGAGAGTGATAGAGAAAAAGAAAGTAAAGGATCACAAATTAACTTCTTTTGTTTTTTAATAAATACCTAATTCTATCTAGATGCCTTCCTCAGTTAACCATTTGATTATGGTCTTAGTATTGCCTCTTGTGAATCAAGACCACACCACTTGAATAATTGCACAGACTAGCATTTGATGGGTCAAAAAAAAAATTATAATAGTTCTAAGTGATGCTTTTATTTTCTAAAATGAAACAGAATTTTAGAAAACTGTATGGGATTTGGAAAATTGCTAGAACTTATATTGTATTCTGTTTTTTCCTTTTAATTCTAAACACAATTCCTGAAAGTTTGTAAGTACTCATTGAATATTTACAAGTAGTATTTCATGAAACAATTTTTTAATGGAGAGTATTGGTGACAGGCAGAGACAGTATGTAATTCTCTTTATATTTGTCTCCCTCCATACTATTATAGTAGCTGGATATACAAAGCATAGAATATAAAAAGACATTTTGCTAAGTAAGTGAATGAAGGAACTAATGAAAAGAATTATATTCTGAAAACTCATGATATAGAATTCTGCTTATTTGGTTCAGAGAAACTTTTTAAAAGGCTTACATGTGCTAACACAAAATAAGTTAAAATCTTTGAAATGTATACTCTTTTAAAAGTAGTCTATACCTAAACTGGAAAATCAGTCTCATTAATCTTATAATTTTTTATTGGTGCATTGTAGTTGTATATAATTATGGGGTTTGTTTTATTTGTAGATGCATACAAAATAACAATATAATTTGGCCAATATCAGTAGCCAGCACATCACCTATCCTGCTTTCCACCTCCTGTCCCTTTCCTATACTGATCTCACTTTGATTATTTTGTGATCATAACACTGTATGGCATTGTTTTGCAGAGATAAGGGATCTCTCTATGTATATATAATTTATCCAAAATAAACATTTTCCTTTCAATAATAAGAATTTAAGTGTCCCATGCATTATTAATCTATATTTAAAATTGGAAAAGGGTTCATATATTAATTAATATCACAAATATGTATGATTAATTTATCCTATAAGTCTATGGTATTCTGGCAACCATTTTCAAAATTATAAACAGAAGTTACTATTCTCTATATTTCTTTTACTTGATCTTTGAACTGTTTTACATACTTTCCTCTTACTGTTTTATGTATAAATATTTGAATACTTTCTTCTGGCCTCTGTCAAGAAGATAAAGCTGCAGGGAAACTGAGATAATGCACAGGTGAATTAACTAAAAAAATGCTGTCACTTTGTCAGATATATTGTCACAATAGTTCTGAGCAAGTAGAAAAGTAATTAGGAGAATGGCATGGAAGCAACAATCCTGATAGAAACAATACTGAAGTAATAATTCGGGTATAATGTAGGTTCCCTACCTTGACTATTCTTAGTGAAAATAAAAACAAAATGGTTTTACACATGCACAAAAAATAGAGTAAATGGATGAAATGCTTGGAACATCTGGATAAGAGATCCCCAGGAATGGCCAAAGCAGGAGATTAGCAAATTCCCTCCCCCTAAATGAGCTGGAATAAAGGACAAAAACAAATATTTTCATCCTTTAAAAATGAGACAAAGGCATACAGCCTCAGTGAGGTATTTGTGCTGGAAAAACTCCTAAACTTGAGGCAAGAACAGTAGAAATCCATGGAAGTCCACTTTTGCCCCCATTCACATTGATGATATGGTTTTGATAGGATGAATGAGGCCCAGAGAACTAGCTGCTTTCCCTCTATGGTCGAAAGGAACCTACTGAAATTGGAACAGTGAGTAATGAGCACATTTAATAATACTGTCAGTAGAAGTGATCATATTTCATTATGATTGAAGCTATCATATTCTTGCCAGAGTCTGGGTATATGGAAAACAGAGACTAGGACAACTCAAGTCAACCACATGCTCTTGGCCCACCTCAAAACTGCACACATGTGTCAAGGAGACAAGAAAGATTCTGGTTGAAAAGACAGTGTAGACAAACAGTCTGAACTTGAATACACTTTCTCATCCACATATAGGCTACTCAGTGGCATAAAGAAGCCTGATTGGCTCCAGATGCTTGAGCATGAAGCTTTTTCTAATTATTGGCTAACAACAAAGCTATGCGGACAGAAGGGAAAATCCTAGAGTGCCAGACTTAAAAACAAAAAATAAATAAACAAAATAAAAACATCAGTGGCCATACACCATGAGGGAAACAGATTTAGCCAAAATACGTTACTGAACAAAGAAATCAGAAACTAACAAAACAGCAACAACTCTGAGGTAGAAAAAAATATGAACTTGAAGTTGTTACAATATATTACTTAAAATGTCCAGTTTTTAATTTAAAAGAGAGGGAGAGAGAGGTGAAAAAAAACGTAGGAATGGGTCATGCATACTCAGATTAAAAATCCAAGAACAGAAATGACAGCATGCCCTAGATGTTGGACTTAGCAGACCAAAATTTCAAAACAGATTTTTAAAATATTCTCAACAAAGAAATGCAAAACCATGTTTAAAGAATTATAGGAAAGTGTGACAATAATAAATCAACAAAATTTCTCAATATGAATATGTAAATTATTTTTCAATATGGAAATTGTAGAGTTGGAATGTCCTAAAATTTGTTATTAACGAAAAAAATCACTTAAAGATACTCAATAGCAGTGGCAGATGAAAAAAATCAGTAAATGCAGTGAACTTGATCAATTACGATGATCTCATCCAAGAGAGGAAAAAAACTGGTGAAAAATAATTAGATAGCAAAGATCTGTTGGAAATACAAAGAAATGAAAATAATCAAGATAATTTTAAACATAGAAGATATATACTACTTGTTTCAAAACTTTCTATATAGCCACAATAACCAAGACACTGGGTTATTGGTAGAAAAACAGAAACATGGGCTGGGGTTGTGACTCAGTGGCAGTGCACTTGCCTAGCATGTATGAAGCACTGAGTTCAATACTCAGCACCACATTAAAAAATAATAAATAAAATAAAGGTATTTGGTCCATCTATAACTGAAAAAAATTTTTAAAAGAATAGAAATATTATCAAATGAAAGAGAATTAAAAGTCCACAAATAAATCCTTATATTTATGATCAATTGATTTTGAGAGGTTTCATGACAATTCAATTGATCATCTTTTCAACAAATAATTGCACTGAACCTTGACAAAATAAAAAACATAAATATATCAAAAAGTCACTCAAATTGGTCATAAAATCAAAGCTAAGAGCTAAAGCTATAAAACTCTTAGAAAGAGGATAGAATAAAATTTTTGTGACTTTGGAGCAAGCAAAGTTCTTAGATGAGAGCAAAAAAGTCTTAGAAGAAATAATTGACAAATTGCCTTTTGTCAAAAGTGAAAACTTTGCTTCAGGAGATATTAAGAAAATATAAGAAAAAATAGCAGACTGGGAGAAAATACCTGACTGAAAAATAAAATAAATCTTTTATATTGAATACATGAAAAACACTTTAAACTTAATAAGGTTAATAAAAAATATAATTAAAATTATGAAATTATTAGACATTTCACCAGAATAGGTATACATATAACTAATAAGCGATGAAAAGATGTTCATAACCATTGATCATCAGGAAAATTCAAGTTAAAACTAAAATAAAATGAACACTGGATACTGGAGCACACACTGGATGACTGGAACAATAACAAGTGTCATAAGATTATCAAGCTCTTAGACCTCTCACTCATTGCTTCTGAGAATACAAAATTTTACAGCCACTTTTGAACACAGTGTTGTAGTGTCTTTAAAAATTAAACATAAGAGTCTATTTGATTCCACTGACCCTTTTCCTAAGACTTTACCAGTGTAAATCAAACCATGTCCACACAGATATGTGCCCAAATATTATTAGCAGTGTGTTTCACAATATCCAAGACATGGAAACAATCCATATTTCTATCAATGGGTGAATGGGTTATTACCAAATGAAATACTATTTGACAATAAAAGAATAAAACACTGATATATGCACCTTAAAAACATGCTAACCAAAAGAGCTAAATGCAATGTCAGTAAATGGATGGAATTGGAGGCTATCATGCTATGTGAAATAAGACAGTCCCAAAAAGCCAAAAGCCGAGTGTTCTTTCTGATATATGGATGCTAATCCACAATAAGGGAGAGTGGGGAAGTGAAAAATAGAAGTTCATTGGATTTAACAAAAAGGAATGAAGGGAAGGAGGGATGAGAATAGGAAAAACAATAGATTGAATCAGATATAACTTTTCCTATGTTCATATATGAGTAAACGAGCAGCATATCGTGTACAACCACAAGAACGGGATCCTAATTAGAATAAGTTATATTCCATGTATATATAATGTGTCAAAATATACTCTACTGTCATATATATATATATTATATATATATATATATATTATATATATATATATATATAACAAATAAACTTAAAAAATAGAAATTCAAAAAATTACACATTGCATTTCTCCATTTATATAAAAAACTCCCAAATACACAGAGCAGAAAACAGATTAGTATTCACCTAGGATGCAGTGTAGAAATAGAAATTAACTACATGGAGGTTGAGGCAGAACAGGGCAGAGCTTGGGGGGTCTGTTAGGTTAAAATATATGTGTGTGTTCACTTTGATCTTGCTTGATGCTAAAATGTTTACTCTGTGTCTTCTTATACTTTCTTGTTGGGAAAATGTAGTTTACAATTAATATCTATTTTAAATATTCAATCCAGCTTAATATCATCAAAATAATAAAGAGTTGTAATGAATAACTCATGTCATTTCTCCTCATAAATTCTTTATCATCTTTTCCCTGTATCCCATTTTCTTAAATGATATAACAAATAACTAAGAAATGTCTAAAAAAATGTTTTAACATTGGAAAACAGCCTGAGGGCTTCTGCTTTTGTCTAGGCCATTTGGATTTCTTTTCTGGGCATTTAGGAATTAGTCTCTTAAACCCCTATCTCTAGATTCAACCTCTTTAATTCCATTCATAGGGCAGCATGATTTTTATGAACATAATTCCAGTTTCACTATAATCTTTTTCACTTTGTTAATAATTCTCTATTACCTATGGCAGGTGTCTTTTTTTTCTCCTTTTTCACCTCTCTTTCATTTCTCTTTGTTTGCCCTGGAGTTCACAGACAATAGAAATTGTACATATTCAAATCAGAATTTTTTAATTCTTGAAATTGCACATAATAGGCTTATATATGCATGTACCTGCATACTGGAGGACAGGGATTCTAGATTTTCATTACAATCTAAAAGGGACTAATTCTCTGTAAGAGGTGAGAATCATCATTTTTTTTGAAGCCTTCTAGTTCCTTTGACTGACATAGAAGGTCACCTAAAACCTCATCCCAGCCTCCTCCCAACATCAATTAACCTACTGCCTTTTTTGCATCATATTCCCCAAGCTCTGCCTTTAGTGGCTACAAAATACTTCTATTACTTGTCTCTCTCCATTTACATGAGCTCTTCTCCCTGCCTGTATTCATTCCTTCTCTCTATAGATATTTGTTAAGCTTCAACTCTGACAAATAACCCATTAGTATCTGAGAAAACTTGTCCCTCTTGGATTCCTGGATTTGATCTTCTCTACTTGGTAAACTTTTATTCATCTTGAAATCATTTCCAATGCCATTTTCTGTAAGAACATTGAGTGATTCTCTTAGAAAATGTCCTCTGTGTTCCTCCATGGTGTTGTCACTGAATTATGAATGAACCTGAGTCACCACAGATACATTGTACTGCAATTATAGTTTACATATACTTTCCTAATCTAGATCAGGAGCTCATGGAAAAGAAGAGCTCAATTCCTTCCACATACCTATGTGACTTAGGCAGTTCCTGGTTACATGATAGTTGTTCAAAAGAATTTTGAAATGAATCTATGTATTAATACACAGCTAAACTTGAAAGCACTCTGGGTAAAGTTTTTTTTTTCCTTGTTGTCATTTTACAAAGGAAAAAATCATTGATTTTCTTAAAGAACAAAGAAGAAGCATGATGGACTGCAAGAGGCAGAATAATGTCTCCTCAAACCCCAAACCCTATGGTTGTATTGTAATCTCCCCAAAACATGTTGAAGTCCTAAATCCTCAAATCTCAGAAGGGCATCTTCTTTGGAAATATTTTTGTTGCAGATGCAATTAGTTAAGATAAGGTCATACTGGGCAAAAGTTGGCCCTTACTTCAATATGACCCGTGTCCTTATAAAAGGATAGAGACACGAAGAAGGTAGCATGTGACAACAGAGGAAGGTATTGGAGTGATGCAAGTCAAAGAACTCTAGTTACTGCTGGCAATTTTCAGAAACCGGAAGAGATAAAGAAGGAGTCTTCTCTACAGGTTTCTGAGAGAGTATGGCCCAGATGACATATAGGTTTCAGACTTCTAGCCTCCAGAATTGTGAGAAAATAAGTTTCTATTTTGTAAGTCACCCAGTTTATGATTTGTTGTTCACTACCTGCCCCCAAATGAATGCAAGTCTCCTTTTACCCAAATTCCAGTTTCAGAGTGGTTTTAAGTATTCATCAAATTTATATTTAAATATGTTTCAAGATATCTTTTGAATATTTGATTTAGTATCTTCTTCAGGTAATTATAGTGGTTGCTATATTTTACAGCACAGACTTAAGCTCTCAATATATTGATTTGCAGCAAGCCAAAGAGTGAACAATTAGAGACAAACTACTGACTCTACTCATGTGACAGTGAACTCTCTACTATAACCCCCTATTAAGTCCAAAGGGAGTCCAAATTAAGAATAATCAATCTGTCACAACACGAATGAGTTCTGTTCCAGTGGAAAAAAATAGTATGTTTTATTTTGATGAAGGTGGAACCTACAGTGTTGATGGTTTATATTCAAAGTGAACCTATTTTTAAATTTCATATTTATTTAAATTTTTTGAACAAAAAGCTTTGTAACTACTTTTAAATATTACTTCTTAATTTATATCTATATATACATATGTGTATATATAATGTGTGTGTGTGTGTGTGTGTGTATATATATATATATATATATATATATATATATATATATATATATATAGTTGTAAATGGACACAATACCTTTATTTTATTTATTTTTATGTGGTGGTGAGGATCAAACCCAGTGCCTCACACATGCTAGGCGAGCGCTCTACCACTGACACAACCTCAAAACCTCAGCCCCATTACTTGTTAATTTAATGTTGACAGCAATGAGATAAGATAGCTTTCCTAAACCACTATAACCCAGTCTTCACTTCTTCTAAATTTAAGTAGCATTCATTTTACACTTTAGTCAGCCTGCTGTACCCACAGTTTCCGTATCCATGAATTCAGCTAATTGCATATTGATAATATTTTTTAAAAATGCACTTATACTGAGCATGTTTAGACTTTTTCCTGCCATTGTTCCATAAAATATACTGTATTGCACTAGGTATTACAAGCAACCTAAAGATGATTTAATTTATACCAAGAGGACATAAGTATGCTATGTGTAAATACCCTGCCATATTTTCAAGCTTCTTGACCATCAGTAGATTTTGGTATCACCAGGAACTCTAGAATCCAACTCCTGATGATTCCAAAGGACAGCTGTAGTTTTACAGTAATCAATCATGAACTACTTTGTTAGATCTTCTGTCTGGAATTCTTGTTTTCCATATTCCAAAAAGACATCAAAATTAGAGGCCTTATGAAGGCAATAAGTGATTCCAGTCATCTTTGTTAATTCCAGCCATATTTGCTACTCCATGACTCCAGACTGTTACACATAATGATTGAAATTATTTATAAAATCATTCATTTTTCATAGCGGCACTAAATTTCTTTTAAGAATGTCTAAGAGAAAACAAAATCTATGTATTAAATGATAGGTATAAACTCAGTTTTGTTCTATGCCAATATATAAAATTAAAATTAGAGATGTAATTTGGCAGCCCTTTTTTCTATAGGTAGACCAAAATATTTTATTGGAAATAATGCTTTTAAAATATCTAGCCAAATTATTTTTAATGAATTTATTAGTCAATATTATTGTATTGTATTTGGCAAAAATTCTAGCTGTTATAATGAAATGGTCCTCTCATGGTGAAACAGACTTAAATACATAGAATAACCAAGCTCTGTAATGGTTATTAATTTTTCTGTTCTGTTGCCATATTTGTTTCAATATTATAATATTTATTTTATTTAATTTAATAATATCCAAAATATTATCATTTGTATGCATAATCAATAAATTATCAGTGAGATTCTTTTTATTCTGTCTTCAAAATCCTGTTGTGCATTTTTAATTTATAACATATCTCTATTTGGACTTTCAAGTGCTCAGTAGCTGTATGTAGTTAATGGCTGCTGTATCAGATGTACAAGCCTAAATCCTCATCACCTCTCCTAAAACATTTAGAAAATATTTTCTGTCTCAAGAAATCTTCAATGAGCTCGGTGCAATGGAGCATACCTATAATCCTAGCAGCTCTGGAGGCTGAGGCAGGAGGATTGTGAGTTCAAAGCCAGCTTCAGCAACTTAATGAGGCCCTAAGCAACTCAGTGAGACCCTGTTTCTAAATAAAATATAAGAAAGGACAGCGGATGTGGTTAAGTGCCCCTGGGTTCAACTCCTGTACCAAAACAAAATGAAAAATAAATAAAAATTTTAAAAAAGAAAAAATATATATGTTTATGTAAATTTGCCAAAGAATAAAACTATAGTATCACATTAAAGCTTCACTAATGTTAATTGGATGATATGGCTATTTTTAAAAAAATATGAATATGATCAAGACATTTTTCAAATGTACCCAAACATGGTACTTTGAAATTATACTAGAAAACCAGTATTTTCAATATATTTTGATGATGGATTCTGAAAACTTGATTCTTTCTGGAATCTTTGCAAATTAATTCACCCCAAAACTTCAGTAAACTTTGAGCTAATGTTCATTACTAATTCAAAGTCATTTTCAAATTATGTGCTTTATTTTCCAACAAGAAAATGATTATGTCATATGAGTTTGTAGGGCTTTCATAACCAAGTAGCACATATTTGGTGGATTAAGCAACCAGAATTTATTTTCTCACAGTTGTGAAACTTGATGTCTGAGACCTAGATCTAGTTAGGGTTGGCAACTTATGGAGACTGTGAAGAAAGGATCTATCCCAAGCCTCTCTGCTTGACTTACAGGCAGCCATCTTCTCCCTACATGAACACATTGTATTCTCTCTATACAGTCCTAGGTCCAAACTTCCTCTTTTTATAAGAATATAGATCAAGTTGAATTAAGGTTACCCTCATGACCTCATACTAACTTACCTTTATAAAGATCATATTTCCAAATAGTTATATTGAAAATACTGGGAATTCAGACCTTGCATAATTTTTTTTGAGAAGTACACAGTTTTGCTCATAATACATACATAACTCACAGTATGTAATTATAAATCTTCAAGTCCACTCAATTTCAAAAAGTAATAGATAATCTCTTTATGCTTGGGATATAGAAGTTTTATGAATTCTGAAACTTTATCTGTTTAGCTTTATTTTCTGATTACAGAGTAGTTATAAGAAAGAATACTTCATTTATAAGATTCTAAAATTATGTGTGTGGGTAATTGATACATTAATGAGGTGTTCAATGAATCTATAAAGTATTATAATTTTCATATTAATTATACCTATATATCAACCTTTGAGATGAAGAAATAAATTTTATAAGAAACTCAAAACCTGATTTTAAAAGCAAATATTAACTATCTCTTGTTATGATGAAGCAGCCAGAATTAACCAAGACAACTACAGATCCAGAGCTGTAACTGTCAGTTTGGAGTTGATTTTGGAGCATGGCCAGTCTCCAAGTTCATCCTTTGCATTAAAATATCAATAACTCCAAGTAGAAAATGCAAGGCCTTATGCCTAGGAGCATGGCATTTCCTCTGAGTTCTAACTTCTAGGTTGAGCAAGTTCCTTGATTTTTCAGAAATAACTTTTAATCTTGCATTTTAATGTTTAGAATTATGTTAACAAATATTTCTGAAAATAAAAAGGATATTCCTGGGAAATATAATACATTAATATTTAAATCATGCATGAGATGAATGACTGCTGGCAAGATATCCTTGCCTGACAGAAAATTTAATTCATATGGCAATGAGGGAGCAAATAGATTGTGAATATCTTTAAGATAACAAATAGAAATAACCCAGAGGGAAAAAGCACAAACAGATGCTAAAATTACATAAAAGATGTAAAAGTCCAAAGACACCCCATTTTTAATGATTTAAAAATTTACAACACATCTTAAGTATATGTTTTTAAATGTGCACATTTTTGTAAATGTGTGTATTAATAAAAATGAAGCAAAGAAAATTAATTTGACTCAGTAAATTAACAAGAAATAGTAAACCAGAAAAAGCACAGGAGCATTGTGCTATTTTGTAACATCCACTGATTTCAGAATTCTGAGGTGAGGAAACAGAGGAAAAGCGTAGTTCTTTATAAGAAATAGTTCATGTTCAAAATTGTAAAATATTTAGCTTTCTTGAATATTTTTTGTATTTTAATTCCATCTGTGCTTCTCATTGCAGTCTTATCTATTTCCCCTCATCCTTGACTTTTTTTTGAAGTGTTTATAAACATAATTTTCTGAGCCATTAACCCAATACCTATTTTCAGGTTTTCAATAATTTTATGAATGAGAACATCCAGAAGGGCACATCTATTACTGTATTATTTACTGTCCATATGCTAAAGAAATTCCAGCCATTTAATTACCTTCCACATGTTTTTCAGAGTTTAAATTGTGAAAGTGAGATGGGAAGACAGACAGCTGAGAAAGAGTAACCATAAAAGAAGAGTCAAGTGCAATAAACCTAATCTTGAACACAAATGCACACAGCTGTGCGGTCTTCAGGCACCAGAGAACTTGTCTACATGTAATGCAATATTAAAAAAAAATGTTCTCAAAAGAAACCTCTCCATTTCTTTTGCTTTCTTATTTAAAAAGAAATAGCATTCATTTAGAAATGCTTCCTCTCGTCAGCCCTGGGAAGTCAGGTGAAAAAAGAAATAAACCTTCAGGATTTCCATATCTAATTCCAACTATTACCTTACATTGAAAATGCTACCTTCTGTCTGATTTTATAAAAGTGAAAAGAAGTTTATGTTTCCAAAAATGTTAATATACACTATTGATGTGTTAAAAGATTTGGAGTTTCGTGAAAGAATCTATATAAATAAAGTTGAAGATATTCTTAATTTATAAAATGTTCAATGTCCATAAAGTAAATGAATTAATTAAAATCTATTTTTCTACCATATGTGATATATTTTTTATTTATTTTTTATTTTTTGTTTGTTAATGGACTTTATTTATATGCGGTGCTGAGAATTGAACCCAGTACCTCACACATGCTAGGTAAGCATTCCACCATTGAGCTACAACCCTACCCCCCATGTGTGGTATTTTATGGCAGGTAATTATAAAAGCACATAGAAACTGTAAGAATTTTTAAGAAAACAAAGTATGAATGAATAAGGCATCTTATACATGATGAATGATCTGTAAGTTCAGCCTGCAATCAGCTATTTAACTTAGTAGGTTTTGTTAAAGATGTTCCAAGTAAATTACAATAATTGATCTTCTTGTTTATCACTTTCCCCTATGAGAAACTAATGACCCTTTGAAAAATTAGAAAACATGAACCTTCAGGTATTAGGGAATTTAGAATTTATTTCTACTACCTTCTTTACTAAGCAATGTGAGATACAAGAGCCCTAATAAAATCACTAACCAAGGTCCCCAATCCTTGGCATGGAGCTTCATCTGTTCAAGCCTAGGAGATAGACTGGGGTGGTAGAAGCCAATTCATAGGAAAGAAAAATGAGCTTTGTGTGTAGACCTAGACAGTCATGTAATTAGCTGGTGGGGTCTGTAGGATGGGGACACAATAGAGGTAGCTGACTCATTCCAGTGGTTTAATATCTATATTCCCTTCCTTTCACATGCCCTGGGACATGACAGAGCCCGCCAGAATGTTCTTTTTCTGCTCTGCAACAGTCATTTGCAAAAATTTCTCTGCTTCCCTTCTCTCTCAAGGAATCCAAACACACTTATGTTTACACTTCATGTGCTTTGATGTTTGAAGAAAACAACAAGGAATTAATTTGTCCTCTCAGAGTAAATAACAGTGCAGACACAAGAGCAAAACTGTGTCTGTCTGTTCCCCTGGCTTAATCCCCCTCTTCATTTTTTTTTATAAGCCCTGTAAGAAAAAACAAAAAGAATAAAATGTCACACATGGGTGATGTGTGTCATAGTACACAAAATGCTGAGGATCTTCGTCTACACTTAGGTGGAAACCCAATAGCAGTTAACGTGGGCATTTCATCAAAGGGGAAGCTGTTAGTGGTCTGGATGTGAAAGTTAGAAGAGGCTAGAGAATGGAGAGTAAAAAGAAGAGGCTGGGGTTGAGGATGCTTTTTCAGAGAAAGTGGTGAGCATCTGAGGGTGCTATTTTATTATCGTCCCCACAACTTTAGTTATAGGACTCTTCCTCTGCCAAGTTTGTCACAAACTAAGAAATAGGAAAGTAGTTCAGATGACACTGATGAACTAAGAGTGACAGGTAGGTAATTGCTAGGAAGAGAGGGGAAATAAAGGTAAATAAATGGCAGTCTGGAAGGAGAGATTTAGTCCCTACTTAGCCTTTTTAAGTGCTAATGTTTCTGCACATTTTTAGGTCAAGGACTTTCAAGATTGCTATTGCATTTATGTAGAATGCTTCAAGTTTAACTTGCTTCTAATGGTTCACACTATTTTTACAGTTTGTTGTTTATTAGTTCATGGATTGTGAATATGTTTCTATGAGTTATGTAAGTGAATACTTAAATTGTATTATATTGTACTGATGTAGAAACTGATGTAGAAACTGAGGTAAAGAATAATAAAGGGAGCTTTTCAAAGAAAGGAAGAAATTAAGACTCTCTATAGCCCGTATTTTTGAAACTATTAGGCAATCTCCTTCACGCTAAGCTTAAAATAACAAATAAAATCTCCAAAAGCCATGTGCAAAAATAAAAACATAATTGATAGAATAATTTAATGATATTTTCTTAAATATATAAAACTATTCAGAACACATACACTATATTGTTCTATTTTGTTCCTACAAGTATTAAACAAGTTTTAAATCATTTTAAAAAGTAATAGTCACTTCATTGGAAATATAGTAATTTGTCTTTCTTATGAGTTATATTACCAACAAAATTTATTTTTATGGTAACTGGTTAAATATAAATTTTGAATTCAAAAACTAAACTGAGACAATTAAAGAAATCACCCAGAATCAAATCACAATCACCTATTTAGTGAATTAATTATGCCCTTCAGAGGCTTACATTTCCACTTTAATTTGCTAATGAAGGCTAAGCTCTAAATTTTGTTTAAAAGAAATATACATGAGTGAAATTCCCACAGAGTTGCATTTGCAAATAAGCATTAGAAAATATAACGTATAAAACCATATGTTCATCATTTAACTCGTTTCACAAAAGATTTAGAATTAGAATTTTTAATGTAATAGAGTGCCACATGTTTTGCCATTTTCTGCTAATTTTGCAAGCTCCTTGTTAAAAGACTACAAGTTCAAGAGACTATGGATGTCTCTTCTGTTGTATTTAAAGGGAAATTAATTTTCTGGAATCTGCATTTGTCTTTTAAATGACAACAGACTTGCCTCAAGTGTGAAATCATATATTTAAAAGTTAAAAGGCCTCTGGGGTGCAAGGTTAGCAGTTGTCTTTAGATCAGGATAACACTGACAATGGCAGCAGATGACACCCTTCAATACAATTGTCATGTGTATCCATTTGAAATTTATGGACAGACCTTTTAATTCTCCTCTTCCATGGATAGTTCAGTTTGCCTTCTAGAAAAGAGGCAATTGTTATCAGTATGTAACTCAAGTCTCTAAGTTGTGATTATATACTTAAGGCATGAAGAATTAGCAATGCTTTCAACAGTCCCTAAGGACTATCTTGGGCCTCATGACTGACCAACAGGGTAACTGTCCTGGGTGTAGTCCTCACATTACACTCCAGAGGAAAGTCATCATTGCACCATTAGAGTAGTAAGTTGTATTATTTATGACAACAGTGAAGTCTTATACTAATATTAACCGGACAACTGTATAAAGATGTGCCATCTAAAATGGTTAGCCCAGGAAGATAAAAAATGTGTCTCAGTCTCACCATTCATCCAGCAACAGCTGAAAATTTGGCAGCAATCTGTGTTATGTTAAGATTTCTAATATCCCTTCCTTATATTGTTTCATAGGAGGCTGCTTGAGGAATCACATAAAAATAAAAAGCATTCTTTGCAGAACAAGCCATTTAAACATGACAAGGCTATCATTAAAAAGAAATTTGATGTTATCATGTATGTGTATATGAAGAATAAGAGGAAAAGAAATCAGTGAAAAGTTTCATACTATGAATAAAAATTTCTTCTTTCCATGTTCAAGATACATGCTTTTTATTGAGATGGGAGATACAATACAGATCACCTCTGCACATTTTTAAACAACTGATGTGTATCTCATAGTTTAATATCCTACTTCTCCAGATAAGAAAAGTCTGATACAGCAGTTTAACAAGTATAGAGAATGAAATAACTGAATGTCTAATAGAGGAATCTATGTTGCTGTCATTGAATACACAGTCATCTTTATTTGCTGTGTCTGCCTGTGGAAAAGTCTGTTAATCTGATGGTCAACATGATGTGTTTGTTTTGAGTCACTAATGGAGGAACACTGATGTGAGCATTTTGTTGCTAATCACACCAGTGTGTCAGTGTTTCATTGTTTCCAACTGTGCTTTCTTCATTCTTGGCATGTATAATCTGCCAAGTGTTTATACAATTGTCTTCTTTCAAAAAAGCAATAAATGTGGCGTTATATTTTAAGAATTAATGCATTGTATATGTATATTAATTGTCCAATCGAAGGAAAAAGATATGTTAGTGGTAACTGTGAATTAATTTCATCTCAGAACTTAAACTTATAATAATGGTAGCCCAACTTGATCAATGCAGTTCTTTTCAACTACTGGGATCACTGGTTTGCTCCTCTATCTGGATCATGGACTTACATCACTCATATAGGCAAGTTCTATTCTAGTGAGCAAGGTTATCTTTGCCTCATTGATATTGGAATCAGAGCATTCCACACAGCAAGAAACTCTCCAACATTAAAGGGGGACAACAATACCTAGATACTCCCAATCACCATATTAGCCATGCTGCATGCATTCAGATCACCTATTGTTCGATCTGCACTGTACGGTATGTATGCTAGGAAAAAAAAATTCCTCAAAACTAAGTAAGAAGGGCTGGGGGTGTAGCTCAGTGGTAGAGCACTTGCCTAGCATGTGTGAGGCATTGGGATCGATTCTCAGCACCACATATAAATAAAATAAAGATGCATTGACAACTAAAAAATATTTCAAAAAAAAAAAAAAACTAAGAAAAGAGTAACATTTATTTAGTGCCTAATATAGTATGCCAGAAATGTTCCTGGGTGAGTTATAGGACAGCACACATTTAATTCTCACAACAACCCAAGGAACAGTTAAAAATGATTTTCCTCATTTTACTATTGAAGAATTCGAGCCCTAAAAAAGTTAATTAAGTTACTCAAAATTTAAAAACTAGTGGGTAGAAGAAAGGAATTTTGAACCTAGATAGTGTGATTCCAAAACCTGCAATCTTGATTGCAAGGCTATATTGCTTCTTAAATATGATCTAAAAATAAGACATTAATAGCACTAATTGCTAACACACTTACATAGCTATGTTTATAAGCTTTTAAACTAAATAAATCCTTTTAAAATTCCTTATTTGGGAAAGACTTCTTTTCTCATCATGGGAAGATTTTATATTATCATTTTGAATTTATCAGGCATTTGGCTTTGTAACATTTCCTTATCTCCCATGGTATCCTGTGTTTTTGATAATGTGCTTTTTTCTAGACTTTTCCTTTTACAGTTTAATCTCATTTATTCTATAAGGTAGAAATAAGAACGAAAATCCATATAGAATCATAGAGAATCACAAAAATCATAAGCATAGAGAATCATCATAGAGTGAACACTAAAATGCAATATATGAGTTTCAAATCTCTGGTCCAAGACTCAGTGGTGGTGGAACCCTGCACAGTTATTGCTATTGCTTAATTTCTAAGTCATTAATTTTTCACCTGCAAAATTTGGCAATAAATAGCTTATTTTTAACATTAATATTTGTGTATCTGTCTCATATTGTGATGATGCACATTAAACCTGTGGCACAATACGTGACATAGAAAGTAAAATTTAACCATCATTTCCATTTTTTAAATAGTGCAATAGATATAATTGCTTAATATAGTATTTGTTTTTTTTTTTTGTTTTGTTTTGTTTTTTTTCTGTTTGTGAGGGTATAGTTCTGCCACATAGATAACATTGAACTGATTATTTCCAAACAGGCTTTTAAAATATTAATAAAAAAGAAAATGCTTATAAGAATTATAAAATTCCAAATGAGAAAATTATTATGGAAACTAAAGCTAGGGGTATAACTGGGGGGAAAAATCGAAGATCTTAATTTTAACAGTTTTTTTTTTTTTTTTTTAAGAAAGGATATCCATGTCAGATTTAATGTTGTCAGATTTAATGTTGTCTTTTTAGGAATTGCACATTAAAGAATTTGTATTTGGACGTAAGACACTCAGGGTTATAAAAGGCTATGAGAAGATTAAAGAAGAACTTGCTCAAAGAAGCATGTAATGAGAAAAATATTTTGTTTGTTATAACTTCTGTATAACTTTTTACTTACTTGTGGATAGCACACCAACATCCCATCACTTGCCTTCCTCTAAAACAACACAATGAATCCCACAGCAAACACTGCAGATAAACCTAAAAATACTGCTTAGCTGAACTAATTTTTTTTAAAAAAATCTTTTCTTGATGTCTGAATGTTCCTGGTGATTTACTTTCCAAGATGTCCACTTCATATTGTTTTTATTGGATGATTGGAATAGAGAACCCTTTCACTGCTGTTTGCTTCACTTGAATTGAGATGGAAAGGTTCCAGTTGTGTAAACAGCCCTTGGTGATCTTCCAGCCTTCTTTCCAGTGCCCCATGGAGATGCAGTTGATGGAGCAGGGCATGATGTGGGCAGCTGCTGCACACAACTCCTTCACAGTTCCACCATCCCCCAGTGG
The DNA here is from genome assembly GCF_021218885.2 of Marmota monax. NCBI lineage: Eukaryota > Metazoa > Chordata > Mammalia > Rodentia > Sciuridae > Marmota > Marmota monax. The sequence continues at coordinate 167,622 of NW_026692179.1, forward strand.
GCCTCAAGTGCCATTCCAGTCCTAGTTCTCTCATCAGTTGGGACAACTAATCATCATTTACTTTGAGGTGATTTGGGTCATGTACACAAATTGGAGATAGAATTAAGTTAATAGAGAGGCCTTTTATTGTGTGCTTGGCTAAAGCCATTCTCTTGAGAGGAAAGACTAATTGACTAGTCATTCATGCATTTATACCCTCTGATGGAGGGCCCCGAAGATAAGAGCAGTCAAGCAACCAAGAGCGCCCAGTTAACAAAGAAGATTAGGCTCTACTTCTGCCTGAAATTTATCAACTAAAGCAGTTTCCACAGCTAATGAAATTTATGTGTTTGCTTGTTTGTTTGAATTTTTATTGTAAAGATATTGGAGATTCAGAAGAAAACGATTTCCTTGACCAAAAAGAAAAAATTCCCAACTCACCTACATATTGTTACATGAATGATGGTTTTCATTAATTCTGTGAAGATAGAATTATAATATCTCCTAAAATATTTTACATATACTTTTAAGAGAGTATGTTTTTGTAGAAAATTTTCAGATTTCAGTCCCTCTTTATTATAATATTTTAAAGGATCTATAAGATATTTTAAATTGTTCATATTAATGTCTTATGTGAATATTTTTATGAACATGATTGAGACAACAAAAGAATAATCAACATTATTTGGGGAACTTTATCTTCTATTAAACAAATTAAAACTTTATCCAATACCTTTTACATGCAGGATTTTTAAAAATACATAAAATATTTTTAAGTAGCTCTCTTTAGGAATTTTATCACATTTCTTTCTTTTGCTGAAACTATGGGAATTTCTGAGCTTCTTTTATTTACTTATCTTCCATTCTGTATTTTTTTAAAGGAAATGTGAAATCATAGGGTAGAGAAAAATTAAATACTATACAATATGCTATGTAATTAACTGGTTATAATCTAGAAAATGTTTTAATATTCTTACATTAAAAATATTTTTCTAACATTCATCAGGACAGTAAGCTTATAATTCCATGGTTGCACATTTAAATTATTTACAGATAGCCAAACTCCCCTTCCTTTTAATTAGTCAATTTCTCAGAATGATTTCCAAGTAAGAGTATTTTCAAAACTCCCCAAATTATTCTAATATGCAGCCAGAATGGAGGCTCATTTTATTACTGAAATTAATATTCTTAAATGTTCATTGTATGATATATGATATTAGATGTACTTCAAATTTTATTTCATCTACATTATACTTATCACCAGAAATAATTTAATTGCTGAATTGACTCCAAGTTTAACTATCTTCTCTCATTACTGACACTGCTATTTAATCAATATAACAATTAATATTCAAAAATAGTTAAAAAAACTTTTTGTTCAAAAAGAAATATAAAGAATTATGAAATTTAATCCTCTGATTGCTTCATAAAATAAATTTGTAGTATGTTACATCTGACCCTTTAACTTCAGTATTGAAGTTTTAAGAAAATTGTAATAAATTAAAACACAAAATGACAAGTTTACATGTACACACAAAATGTGACTTTGTTTCTGTGTGCATGTCCCTAAGACTCATCACCAATGTATCACTGTATCACCAATGTCAAAAAATAAAATTTGCCACTCACAACCAAATTTTTATTTTAATATACAATAAGTATTTCCTTCAAATGGAATTTATGTGTCAAAAAAATTTACATTAAATTTTCTTATTTGGGGAGGCTGGGGTTGTAGCTCAGTGGTAGAGTACTTGCCTAGCATGTGTGACCCACTGAGTTTGATTCTCAGCACTACTTATAAATACACAAAATAAAGGTCCATTGACAACTAAAACAAGTTTTAAATGTTCTTTCTTATTTTTAAAAGTTGTACTTAAAAAAGAAAAGATACAGTTGTAAAAAAAGATAAATAAAACAAATAGCCTTCACCTTTCTCTTTTAAACAACATTCAGATTAGCACTACTGCTGTAATTTTTTAAGGAAAATTTCTGCATTTATTCAATAGGTTATAGCATGTTAAGTTATGCATTCCTGATCTATAAAATATTAATTTAAGCTTTTAAACTGTATTAGCCTTCTCTGTGCAAAATTATATTAGTATAGAAATTTTTAAATCATATCTTTATTTTTTCCCTAAAATGGTATATCAATCTTTTCCACAAAAGATATTAATTAAAATCTCTGAAGGCATAAAAAGATCATTTAAATGTCTTTTTTTGTTTCTATTTAGTCATTATTTAATTTAATTAATTCTATTTAGACATTATTTTCCTAGTATAAGGAAAACAAACATTCTAAGTTTACCTAAAACTGTTTACATACATACACATAAAACCATTAAATATTATAATAATATCATTATATAATACATTTTATGAATACATATTATTAATAACACATCATATAATTCATATTATACATAGAATAAATAATATAGTCTAACATTATTTACATCATATTATAATGTTTAGTGAAAATTGGGTGTACATATTGATTCTTGCACTTTATTAAGTTCACAAATAAGCTTCAGACACCAGTGTGTTTTTAAGTGAAGTCAGAGTAATTTAAGCCACACTGTCACCACCATGGTCTGTTCAAGTTGTGTTATTAACCTTGCACTATGCCAGTCTTGGTTTTTGTGGTTTTTTCCTACTATTAATTGATGTAATTGGTATGTGTTCAGAGTGAATCAGGATCTTTGGATACGATTAAGAAATCTGAATATTTTCTCACCCTAATAAAAGTTATTTTTCTTTCAATTCTGTGACTCGAATTTGGAGTAAACAGCAAGATAGAATGTCACATTTCATGTTATTCATGACACCCTGGACAAGGGACAAAAGAGAATATTGTTTTTAAAAGTCATTTTTAAAAGATATTAGTGAGCTGAGGTGGGGTTCTTCAACTCCTCAATGCTTCAAAGATATTTTCTTAGAAATTACAGACTTAAAATTTCATTTATTTATAAATGTCCCAAGCAGATCTATACTTCTATTTTAACTCTTCCTCAGAACATATAGGATTTTGCATATGAAATATGTAACAAGTCTTTTTTATGGAGTTCTTTCAACATGAATATTTCTGACTTTAAAAGAGGAGACTGGCAGAGCGGAGGAAAGAGCGGATATTGCCAATGATCATTTCCTGTGCAGAACATGTTTGTTTGATGAGTCAGATTATTCACTAATCTTAAATAAATCAGCACAGCATAACTAACTAATAAAAATAATGCACTGACATTTAAAAACCTGGCTCTATAATCAGTTCCTCTGGTTTCAGTACCTATCATTTGAGGCTATAAAATGACCTACCATTAAACATTTATTTCATTTCCCATTCATGGAAATACTGACAAAAGATGGTATTACATGAACACAACATGGAATTTCTGATACTCCTTATTTATGTTTGGTCTCAATAAGAGCAATGAACTTTTAAATAAGAACTTTGACTTCAGTGGATTTGGCTACCAGAATAAAGTAAATATCAAAGGTGTCTTTCTGGCCATCAAATAAAACAGTCCTTCAGTAAAATAATCACTTTTTCATTCCTCCATTATGAAAATATTTGACTTTTGGTGAATATTTTTTTCCACTCATCAAAGAGCAAATGTCTACTTAAAAAAAAAGTTTTCATTTCTTTAAAAACTATTCCATTCAGTTCTTTAGTGTACTGGGGTGACAGGAGATGAAATATGGAATTGACCTTTAAAAGGGATCAATTTTCTTTTTAACAGCACAGGAATATTCAATGTAAAAAAGAAAAGAAAAGAAACAAAACTATGTTATTCAGTATTTTTCATGGGCCAGCACATGCTTGAATGACCCTTGACCATAGCAAAGCATTAAAATTGACATAGAAAGAAAATATAGGAAGAGACTTATTAATAAACAAAAAATTCTGGTTTAAGGAAAATATACAGTTAGTATAGATTTTAAAGAAACAAACCATACTTGCTTCTTCCTACGGGAAAGTCTTTCAACTTACAGTATTATTGGGTTCAGGACCTTTAATACTTGTGTCTTGCTTATGCATACATAGACATCTAGACAAAAAGGTAAACCAGATAGGATCATATCTATAAACTATCTATTTCTTTATCTAGAAAAGTAATAGTAATGTGACTTTTTCGGGGTTTTCAAAGTAGACATGAATTTCAGGAACTGAATTCATATATTTCTTATTGGAATACTCTTATTATATACACCTATATCTGTGCACATATGTACATACACATATTGATTTAAAAATAATTAGTTTAGAACAAAGTGTTTTTCTTTTTGTCCTAGAACAGAGATAAACATTTTTTTCTATTTCTTATTCTTTTGTATTGTTTTCTTTCATGGTCTACCCCTTTTCTTTATCCTGCTCATTTTAATTTTTGTTCAGAAAAAGAAAATGTGGGCTGAAAATTATTGTGTGCCACTAGGAACAATAAGTCTCTATTCTGCCGATAGTATTCATTCATCCAAACCCAGGTATGTATTACTTTTCAACTTACTATGGTGCTGGAAATTAAAAAAAAAAAAAAATATGTCATTGTACATAGGTTTGAGAGACAATCTAATCCTGTTGCTATTGTAGGAACATAATTTGGCATTTTTATAGGACACAGTGTTACCTTATAGCTACCCTATGCTCTATTTTATAACCAGTGTTTATGGGAGACTACTCATATATATGAAGAAAATTTAAGATATTTTTACACACTTTTTCTGAAATAAACAGTTGTCAATATACATTGTAAATTCCAAAGGGGCCAATATATAGGCTACTTTTTTTTGTTCACCACCATATTGAACAAAAAGTACAGTAGCTTGATGCACAGTAGTTACTCTGTGAGTATTTGTGGAATGAATAATAAAATAAATGCATGAGGATTTCCCCCAACACCTGGCACCTTCGGCCCCCTCCCTGGCTCTCTGCTGGGCTCAGCCCGTGGGCTCGCGCGACCCTGATGGCGAGAGTTCACAAATAGGTGTGTTCATGTTTCTACTTCTGAATGATTAAGAAATTGGCTGTGGTAGACTTGGAAAAAATCTATTAAGGTGCTCATGCAAATCAGCAGGTTACTGGATGGCTGGGAAGCTCACACAGGTGGCTAAAGTTTAAGTTCAGAGAAGATGATATTCTCAATGGACTGGAGAGCAGGACCTCATTTTGTGTCCCCATTGCCAACTTCCCAGATAAAGTTCTCATAATTTGAAAAAGGGGAAGATGGCAGCGAGGGGAGTGCATTGCCCCCGGGTGCCACGTCACTGTGTGGGAGAATGAAGAGTCAGGACGGCTAAAAGCTATCTTGTTAGGAATTTCCAGCAATAGTGGGGTGCTCCGGAACCTGGAGGAAGGATTTCCATCGCACGAGGATCTGCTACGGGGGCTCAAACGTGAGAGATTTGTCTGCACGGAGGGTCAAGCTGCTTATTCAGCAAATCGCCCCGCGGCTAGAGTCTGCAGCGCGTGCTGGGAAACGAGGAGATAGCGACGCAGGGATACAGCGCTGCAGTTTCCGCGGGCTTCTGCCAGCTGTGCAATTACCGTACTAGGTGCTGAATTCTGGGTTTGAGACGGGGGAAGGAAGTGGTCCAATTCAGTTCTCCACACCAGTCAGACCACAGAGGAGGCCAGCGGCCACCATCTTGGACTGCTGACGTCACCATCCCTGTTTTCGACTGATCACAGCTCATTCAGCCATAGAACAGGTAATTTCAGGCTGCCATTCGCCTGTGGCTTGCAGAAAAATTACCCAGGCTCAGTGCTAAAAAAACGCGGAAACTGCTTCTTGGAGCCTGCTCTTATCAGAGCATACACTGAGCACGGAGCAGCCAAGTTCCGGCTCCCGGAACTGCTCTGGCCCAGGGCTTAGGAGCCCGCGGAAACTGCTTCGCCGTCCGGGTCCTACTGAGTACTGTGGAGGTAAATACCAACCGAGCCTTCGTGGGCAGTGGAAACAGGACTGAGACGGGGCCTGTGAGGGTCGGTCAGGACTCACCCGTTGCTTTGGTCACCCAGCAAAGGGAACGAAATGCTGCCATTCGCATAGGATACCAACATGGCAGAGATCTGATGTCATCAGAAAGCGGCGGAGAAGAGAACTTCATCAATACCAGCAGCGACAGAAACAGTTGGTCTCCTGGTAGAGAGGGTGAGTCACAGACACCCGAGTCTCTCTCGCTTTGTCGTCGAGCCAGAGGGGAGGAGCGGGGACGCCGCCCGCGCCCAGAGCAGGCCCAGCGGCTCGCCGGCGTGGTGGTCGCGTGACCCCAATTGGAGAGGGGGCGGAGCGGAGCCGCCACCCGTGCCCGCAAGGTGGGCAGACCTGCGACCAACCTGCAGATCAGGCCCAGCGGTCTGCGGGCGTGGTAGGAGGGGCAGGGCACAGCCGCCGCCCTCGCCTGCAAGGTAGGCAGACCTGCGACAGACCGGCAGATCAGGCCCAGCGGCCTGCCGGCATGGTACACACGTCACCCCAATTGGAGTAGGGCCAGAGCAGAGCCGCCGCCCGCGCCAGGAACAGGCCCAGCGACCTGCCAGCGTGGTAGTCACGACACCCCAATTGGAGTAGGGGCAGAGCAGAGCTGCCACCCATGCCCGAAAGGTCGGCAGACCTGCGACTGACCAGCGGGACAGGCCCAGTGGCCTGCCGGTGCGACAGACACATCACCCCATTTGGAGCAGGAGCAGAGCAGAGCCTTCGCCCGCGCCCGGAACAGGCCCAGCGGTCTGCGGGTGTGGTCGACAAGTCACACCAATTGGAGGGGGGGCAGAGCAGAGCCGCCACCCACACCTGCAGGGTAGGCAGACCTGCGACAGACCGGTGGATCAGGCCCGGTGGCCTGCCGGCGTGGTAGTCACGAAACCCCAATTGGAGTAAGGGCAGAGCAGAGCCGCCGCCCGTGCCTGCAATGTAGGCAGACCGCCGCCCGACCCTGCAAGGGAGACTTTTCAACTATACAAGAGCAATATAAATATATAGGGGAAAAAAACATTTCAAAAAAAAAAAAAAACAGTTTCACCAAGCAGAAAGAAACGCAAGCAGTATGAAAAGACAAGGAAAGAAAGGACCACAAGCAATGCAGGTCAACTCAACTTTAGAAGAGGTAACAGCTGCAGCAGATGGAATGTCGGATAAAGAATTCAGGATATACATGCTTCAGATGATCTGGAGTATCAAGGAAGACATTAGACAGCAAAATCTGACAATGAAAGATCACTTCGACAATGAATTACACAAACAAATCCAGGAAGCAAAGGATCAACTTTACAGGGAGATAGAGGTTATAAAAAACAAACAAACAGAAATCCTAGAAATGCAGGAAGCAATAAACCAACTTAAAAACTCAATTGAGAATACTACCAGCAGAGTAGAACACTTAGAAGATAGAACATCAGACAATGAAGACAAAGTATTTCAACATGAAAAGAACATAGACAGCTCAGCAAGACTGTTAAGAAACCATGAGCAGAACATCCAAGAAATATGGGATAACATTAAGAGACCAAACTTAAGAGTCATTGGGATACAGGAAGATATAGAGCACCAAACCAAAGGAATGAGCAATCTATTCAATGAAAATACGAGAAAACTTCCCAGACTTGAAGAATGAGACAGAATCCCAAATCCTAGAAGCCTACAGGATGCCAAATGTGCAAAATCATAAGAGATCCACACCTAGACACATTATAATGAAGATGCCCAACATACAGAATAAGGAGAGAATTTTAAAAGCTAAAAGAGAAAGGAAGCAGATTACATTTAGGGGTAAGCCAATCAGTATAACAGCTGATCTTTCAACACAGACTCTGAAAGCTAGAAGATCCTGGAACAACATATTTCAAACACTGAAAGAAAATGGGTTCCAACCAAGAATTAAAACCTTTCACGATAAACAAAAGTTAAAAGAATTTGCAGCTAGAAAACCATCTCTTCAAAACATCCTCAGCAAAACATTACAGGAAGAGGAAATGGAAAATAACAATGAAAACCAACAGTGGGAGGTAGGACAGTAAAGGGGGGAAAATAATCAAAGAGGAAAACAAACCATGTTTAGTAACAGAAATAAACAAATATGGCTGGAAGAACAACCCATATATCAATAATAACCCTAAATGTTAATGGCTTAAACTCACCAGTTAAGAGACACAGGCTAGTAGAATGGATCACAAAACAAGACCCAACAATATGCTGCCTACAGGAGACGCATTTGATAGGAAAAGACATACATAGGCTGAAGGTGAAAGGTTGGGAAAAATCATATCACTCATATGGACTTCGGAAACAAGCAGGAGTGTCCACACTCATATCAAATAAAATAGATTTCAAGCCAAAGTTAATCAAAAGGGATAAAGAGGGACACTACATACTGCTTAAGGGAACCATACACCAACAAGACATAACAATCATAAATATATATGCCCCCAAACAATGGTGCAGCTATGTTCATCAAACAAACTCTTCTCAAGTTCAAGAGTCTAATAGACCACCATACAATAATCATGGGAGAATTCAACACACATCTCTCACCACTGGACAGATCTTCCAAACAAAAGTTGAATAAGGAAACTATAGAACTCAATATCACAATTAATAACCTAGACCTAATTGACATATATAGAATATACCACCCAACATCAAGCAGTTACACTTTTTTCTCAGCAGCACATGGATCCTTCTCAAAAATAGATCATATATTATGTAACAGGGAAACTCTTAGACAATATAAAGGAGTAGAGATAATACCATGCATCTTATCTGATCATAATGGAATGAAACTGAAAATCAACGATAAAAGAAGGAAGGAAAAATCATGCATCACTTGGAGAATGAACAATAGGTTACTGAATGATCAATGGGTTATAGAAGACATCAAGGAGGAAATTAAAAAATTCTTAGAGATAAATGAAAACACAGACACAACATATCGAAATCTATGGGACACATTGAAAGCAGTTCTAAGAGGAAAATTCATTGCTTGGAGTTCATTCCTTAAAAAAAGAAAAAACCAACAAATAAATGATCTCATACTTCATCTCAAAATCCTAGAAAAAAAAGAGCAAAAGAACAGCAAAAGAAGTAGAAGGCAAGAAATAATTAAAATCAGAGCTGAAATTAATGAAATTGAAACAAAAGAAACAATTGAAAAAATTGACAAAACTAAAAGTTGGTTCTTTGAAAAAAATAAACAAAATCGACAGACCCTTATCCATGCTAGTGAAGAGAAGAAGAGAGAGAACTCAAATTACTAGCATACGGGATGAAAAAGGCAATATCAAAACAGACACTTCAGAAATACAGAAGATAATCAAAAATTATTTTGAATCCTTATACTCCAATAAATTAGAAGATAGTGTAGGCATCGATAAATTTCTTAAGTCATATGATCTGCCCAGATTGAGTCAGGAGGATATAGACCACCTAAACAAACCAATATCAATTGAGGAAATAGAAGAAACCATCAAAAGACTACCAACTAAGAAAAGCCCAGGACCGGATGGGTATACAGCAGAGTTTTACAAAACCTTTAAAGAGGAACAAATACCAATACTTTTCAAGCTACTTCAGGAAATAGAAAAAGAGGGAGAACTTCCAAATCCATTCTTTGAGGCCAACATCACCCTGATACCTAAACCAGACAAAGACACTTCAAAGAAAGAAAACTACAGACCAATATCTCTATTAAACCTAGATGCAAAAATCCTCAATAAAATTCTGGCGAATCGGATACAGAAACATATCAAAAAAATTGTGCACCATGATCAAGTAGGATTCATCCCTGGGATGCAAGGATGTTTCAATATACGGAAATCAATAAATGTTATTCACCACATCAATAGACTTAAAAATAAGAACCATATGATCATCTCGATAGATGCGGAAAAAGCATTTGACAAAGTACAGCATCCCTTTATGTTCAAAACTCTAGAAAAACTAGGGATAACAGGAACATACCTCAATATTGTAAAAGCTATCTATGCTAAGCCTCAGGCTAGCATCATTCTGAATGGAGAAAAATTGAAGGCATTCCCTCTAAAATCTGGAACAAGACAGGGATGCCCTCTCTCACCACTTCTGTTCAACATAGTTCTTGAAACACTGGCCAGAGCAATTAGACAGACAAAAGAAATTAAAGGCATCGAAATAGGAAAAGAAGAACTTAAATTATCACTATTTGCAGGTGACATGATTCTATACCTAGCAGACCCAAAAGGGTCTACAAAGAAACTATTAGAGCTAAAAATGAATTCAGCAAAGTGGCAGGATATAAAATCAACACACATAAATCAAAGGCATTCCTGTATATCAGCGACAAATCCTCTGAAATGGAAATGAGGACAACCACTCCATTCACAATATCCTCAAAAAAAAAAAATACTTGGGAATCAACCTAACAAAAGAGGTGAAAGACTTATACAATGAAAACTACAGAACCCTAAAGAGAGAAATAGAAGAAGATCTTAGAAGATGGAAAAATATACCCTGTTCATGGATAGGCAGAACTAACATCATCAAAATGGCGATATTACCAAAAGTTCTCTGTAGGTTTAATGCAATGCCAATCAAAATCCCAACGGCATTTCTTGTAGAAATAGAGAAAGCAATCATGAAATTCATATGGAAAAACAAAACACCCAGAATAGCAAAAACAATGCTAAGCAGGAAGTGTGAATCAGGCGGTATAGCGATACCAGACTTCAAACTATACTACAGAGCAATAGTAACAAAAACAGCATGGTACTGGTACCAAAACAGGCGGGTGGACCAATGGTACAGAATAGAGGACACAGAAACCAATCCACAAAACTACAACTATCTTATATTTGATAAAGGGGCTAAAAGCATGCAATGGAGGAAGGATAGCATCTTCAACAAATGGTGCTGGGAAAACTGGAAATCCATATGCAACAAAATGAAACTGAATCCCTTTCTCTCGCCATGCACAAAAGTGAATTCAAAATGGATCAAGGAGCTTGATATCAAATCAGAGATGCGCCGTCTGATAGAAGTAAAAGTTGGCTACGATCTACATTCGGTGGGGTCGGGCTCCAAATTCCTCAATAGGACACCCATAGCACAAAAGTTAATAACTAGAATCAACAAATGGGACTTACTCAAACTAAAAAGTTTTTTCTCAGCAAAAGAAACAATAAGAGAGGTAAATAGGGAGCCTACATCCTGGGAACAAATCTTACTCCTCACACTTCAGATAGAGCCCTAATATCCAGAGTATACAAAGAACTCAAAAAATTAGACAATAAAATAACAAACAACCCAATCAACAAATGGGCCAAGGACCTGAACAGACACTTCTCAGAGGAGGACATACAATCAATCAACAAGTACATGAAAAAATGCTCACCATCTCTAGCAGTCAGAGAAATGCAAATCAAAACCACCCTAAGATACCATCTCACTCCAGTAAGATTGGCAACCATTATGAAGTCAAACAACAAGTGCTGGCGAGGATGTGGGGAAAAGGGTACACTTGTACATTTCAGGTGGGACTGCAAATTGGTGCAGCCAATTTGGAAAGCAGTATGGAGATTTCTTGGAAAGCTGGGAATGGAGCCACCATTTGACCCAGCTATTCCCTTTCTTGGTCTATTCCCTAAAGACCTAAAAAGAGCATGCTACAGGGACACTGCTACATCAATGTTCATAGCAGCACAATTCACAATAGCAAGACTGTGGAACCAACCTAGATGCCCTTCAATAGACGAATGTATAAAAAAAATGTGGCATTTATACACAATGGAGTATTATTCTGCATTAAAAAATGACAAAATCATAGAATTTGCAGGGAAATGGATGGCATTAGAGCAGATTATGCTAAGTGAAGCTAGCCAATCCCTAAAAAACAAATGCCAAATGTCTTCTTTGATATAAGGAGAGTAACTAAGAACAGAGTAGGGTCGAAGAGCATGAGAAGTAGATTAACATTAAACAGGGATGAGAGGTGGGAGGGAAAGGGAGAGAGAAGGGAAATTGCATGGAAATGGAAGGAGACCCTCAGGGTTATACAAAAATACATACAAGAGGAAGTGAGGGGAAAGGGGAAAATAATACAAGGGGGAGAAATGAATGACAGTAGAGGGGGTAGAGAGAAAAGAGGGGAGGGGAGGGGGGGATAGTAGAGGATAGGAAAGGCAGCAGAACACAACAGACACTAGTATGGCAATATGTAAATTAATGGATGTGTAACTGATGTGATTCTGCAATCTGTATATGGGGTAAAAATGGGAGTTCATAACCCACTTGAATCAAAGTGTGAAATATGATATATCAAGAACTATGTAATGTTTTGAACAACCAACAATAAAAAATTAAAAAAAATAAAAATAAAAAAAAATTTAAAAAAATGCATGAAGAAAAGCTTTCACTGTACTATTATGCTTTATTTCATTTTACTTGCATTTGCCAATACCTTAGTTGTGATAGGAATTCTATCAATGAAGTAATTAAACTATGAAAAATTAAAATCATTTAGAAAATAATGGTGTATTTATATGCATTGCTCAATCAAGTTAATAAAATCTGACTAGGATAGAAAATCAGGTATCACTGTCTTGTCATACTATTACTTTTGCTGTATAATTTGAACAACTATTTCCTGTACAATTTCATCATCACTATCATTAACTTAGTTTTTAGACTAACTTATAACTCAACAATAACTGTGTTATAACTGAGCCTGATCTTACTAATAGTTCTACAATGTCAAAATGCCTACAATGCCTACATTGTTAGTTAATACATGTCATTTTACTAGGGTGACCCACTGAACTTAGATTCTTTTCCTGGATGTATGATTTTGGAATGCTTAAACTATAATTCATCTGTTAAGATCAAATATTTTATTATAGCTCGATTAACCTCTGGGCTTGGACACACTGGGGAGTAATTTTTCTGTAAGTCTTCATAGCTAGAGAACAAAGATGTTATATGTAATCAGTCTTCTATGGTTTGGATACAATTTTAGTGTGTACCCCCCAAGGGTTCTCATGTTGAAATTTAATCCCTACTGTGAGGTATTAAGAGGATGGAAACTTAATTTGACTGTGATGTTTAGCAATACAGACTTTGGAAAGTGATTAGGATTAGGTAAAGTCATCAGGGTGGAGCACTGAGGATTGAATATTGGTGGCTTTATGATAGGAGAGAGAAACCAGAAAACACAGTGCGTGCGCACACACATACACACACACACACACACACACTTTCTGTCTCTTTCCATGTGATTTCCTCTGCTACCTCATGATTCTACCAGCAAAAAGATTATCACCAAGTACATGTTTTTGAACTTGTGAACTTCCAGACCTAGGTTAAATAAATCTCTTTTCTTTACAAAATTATCCAACTTCAAGAATCCATTATATCCATTATAGTAACAAAAAACTAATACACACTCACATTAGACCCTAATTTCTAAATTGGCCTTCTGTAACTCTAACTCGCTTAGAGATTTTTAAGATTTTTAGTTTGGCAATTTGGGCTGACATTCTATATGAGTTCCACAAAACAAATGCTGGGCTCCAAAACCCTCCTTTGGAGACCACCAAGTTAGAGCTTGCTTACAACTTAGTTCCAATAGAAGTAAATAAGTCTGTGTTAAGATTTGTAGTTTCTTTTGGAGCTCACAGTTCTCATATGTTTCTGGTTTTTGTAACCACTCATGTCATTAGAAATAGTCAAATATAAGGTTAAAATACCCAGAAGTGATGAGAATTTTAGTCATAATAGAATCATGATATTTTTAGGCTCTTGTCAAAATTCAACTGGCAAATGTAGAATTTTAATATGGCAAACCTCACTGAATGATGCCATGCCTATCATAGCAAATCAGGCTCTCATGAAAATGTTTACATTAACTTTTCATTGCTATCAAATTTTGTGTTGCTATCTAAAATTCTACATTAAACTTGGAAATATATTCTGTTTTGTATTTCACAGCAGATTTATCTACATAAATGAAAACACTAGGTGGACAGAGTAAGTAGTGAATTCATTTCTTTGACTCTTTTTTCTCCTGTAGTTCAGGTTCCTTAGAAACCCATAAAACAATTGCACATAAAATTTGCCTGAAAAACATCTCCCCTTTTTGTCCTACAGAAAGACTATTTCTTTCTTATTTGATTGGGTCTGGATTTTTGGTTGCAGGTAAAAATCACCTTGTGAAATATTCAGTAAGAACTACCAGAATAATCTTTTTTCTTTATATCAATATTTCAGAAAATATGTCCATTTTACATTTTTAAAGTGAGCAGCTTCATTTTTCTATTTTACATTGTTTATTTAAGAATTTGCAAATTAGGGGTTGGGGTTGTAGCTCAGTGGTAGAATACTTACCTGGCACATGTGAGGCGCTGGGTTCAATCTTTAGGACCACATAAAATTAAGTAAAGATATAGTGTCCATCCTTAAAAAATAGAATTCTTTTTTTAATAGAATTAAAAAAAGAAATTAACCCACATTTTATATCTTGACAAAAATTAGTAATCTAAAATAATCTTTGACCCTTTTAATACAAAGGAATGTTTGGGATCAAATATAAATCACTAAATTTTCTGATGAAGAATTTCACTGCTAAAAATAATTTATTTTGTAGGCTTGCCTTAGGTAATATGTGGCAAAGGGAAACCTGGAATCCAGTCTCAAGCCTCCACTCTCCTGTGTCTTCCATTTCACTGTGTTACTTTGACATAATTATATTAAATTTGAACTACATGTACTAGTTAATAGATTAAAAGATATAAAAGAGTATTCAGTGAATCCTTTTATATTTAAATTTCATTGTAAACCTGAAGATATAACATGCTGGAATAATGACATAAACTCCCCTGAATGGGGGCTTGGTACCCTCTTAACACTGAAAATATATTTCTTCATTACAGACAATACTAGAGTTAAGAGTACCAATTTATCTCATCTCAGTAGAAATTACCTCATTTCCTGCAAGAGGAGAAATTATTGACCAAATGCCCCAATGATTTGAGATATGAAAGATCAAATCTCTCTCTTACCTTTGAGATATAAATGGACAATTTTACAGAACTAAATTATCCCATTGTTCTAAAATTAAACTTTTTCAATTTCCTTGCCTTTTCTTTTAATGGCTTCTCAAGAAAATACCTAATTAAAGTAAGGAAGATCCAGAAGATAGTGCTTTTACTAAGGATTCCAGAAATCTTTTCTAACATTGTGTATCTAAAATCTCTGGTTGCCTCTGTTTGCAAATTGCTGTTTTCCAGCACAGGTTAATGGGTACCTGCTTGGACAGGAGCAGAGCATAATTAGTATTTCTTTTTCCCTGAGGACAAATGTGAAAGGAGCCAGGGGAGATCTATGAGGGCTGTCTCCAGACATGCAAGACACATTGATTAATGGCAGGTGAGGTTGCTGGCCATTCATGGGACAATGGGCAGACAAAGGAGTGTATGTTGAGCTGCAGTTGATGGCTGCTGACAAGGGCTCTTGTTGTTTTAATCCCACTCCATTGCTGCCAGTAACTGGTAGTGACATTCTCTGATACCTTTTCCTTTTTACTAGCATAATTTTCAATACTTTAAGACCAAGTAGAACTATGAAAGGACTTAAGCATAAGCAGAAATTTTTATTACATAAAATTAAAAGACAAAACTGATCCTTTATGAATTAACAAGAAATTGACTTTGGCACTTGTTTAAGACTCATTTTTCAATCAAAGAATTCTGAAAGTTTTAGATGTCCTTGTAATTGGCATAATAGTAGAAGAAAAAAATAGAGCTGCTGTTTTTTCTCATTTATCAATGATTTAGAACTATTGTACATGTTGACATGAAATGAGGAAGAACACAAACATTAGCAAGACATGCAAACCTAACCATTTCAATTTAATTATTAACAGCATATATATTACTTTATACCTTTAGAGTTTATGAGGAGAAAATGATGTACTTTCATTCTTCCTTACACCACTCATTCAAATATTTACATTCACAAATGCCAGGCATTGGGCCAGATAAGGCATGAAAAAAAAATTACGCATTTTTAGTCTTATATTTTGTCTTGAACTCCAACTAAAAATTTTACAAGGTATCTCAGTATTCTATTATCTTCCTTCTGTGTTCCTGTCTTTCCCTCTTCTAAACAGTTCTGTTCTCTTGATCTACCTTATACAGTAGAACCAGATGAGTCTTCCTCATGTGCCCTTGAATTATATCTCACATCAATTCAGTAATTTCATAATACCTGCATTTGTTTCTGGCACACACAAAAAATATTTTTAACAGCTTCATGTTAACTCCTAAATTTAAAATATCTTTAGACAGACATCCAATATCCTCCCTAATTTGGCTCCAGTCTTATCTCACCAGGCATAACTTAGCTACTCCCTAAACAAACCCTTGGTTCCACCTATATAATCAACCTTCAGAACTCTAATCTTGCTAGCCACATTCTTGATTCTGGTCTGTTGCTGTACTATTTCTTCTTTTTGGATAATTTTCAGCTCTCTTTTTCAACTACATAAGTTTGATTTACATTGCAGTGTCCATTTCAAAATCTATGAGAATTACATTATAAAAAGCATAAGTTCTAGATTCAGACTGAGTTCAAACTTATAACCCAGCTAGGAGAATATAAGTGAAAGTGAAGTAAAAAAAAAAAATTTAAAAAAAATTAAAAAAAAAAACTGAAAAATCTTAACAGCTTTAAACAATATTTATTGTCTCTCATGTCCTTTAACAGGTTGGCTGGTGGTTCTGATCTGTTTCTTTTCCTCTCAGTAACACTGGGATAATGGAGTCTCTACCCTCTGCAATGCAGCAGAGGGAAGACAATATAAGAATCAGAAACTATTAAAGTCTTGTACCATTAGTATTCCTTTTCCCAACTTCAGAGTGCAGAGAGATATATCCTACCATGAATGTGAAACAAGAAAAAGTCAAATTTTTGATTAAAGCACTCAATAGGGAATACAATACTTTCTATGCCTTAGTGCTTCATGCTTACCATGGAAATAATGGAATCCATTTTGAAGGGTTGCTTTGAAGTTTAAATATGATTGTATAACATGCAAAGTACTTGGTAAGGATTCTGAAATATGTATGTGCTAAATAAATATAAACTGCATTTAGTTTCTGTGAAAAGTTACATGATTCAACACCATGAACTCAGTGACTGCCTTGGTCTAGGTCTCCCCCAGGTAACCACAAGTCGAGAAAAAGGCGTTTTGAAGTTAATTTATCTTGGGGAATGATAACCAGAGAACAAGAGTGGAGAATAAGAAAAAAAAATGAAACTAGAAAAAATAAAACAATCAAAAAAATACCCAACTTCATATTGGTGGTATCCTAAATGTACTTATATCTTTCAGACACATAATATACTAATCATGCTCATAGAGACAGGTAATTATTAAAGATTGCCATTATTACATGCTTAATGCAGACTAATGTTTTATTAACTACAATGAAAGATTGCCATGTTATAGGAGACATTAGTCACTTTTGTCTGCACTCTGTGTCCTTCATCCTGCCTTTGGTAAAAACGTTTCAATTGTGTGTCAGAGGAATAAACCCATTAAATATTTCTTTGCATGAAGTGAAGACAAAGTCTTCATAATTAGACACATGGCCTAAGATGTGAAGGCATCTTCAACCTGGAACTTTTTCTGAAACTATCAGGAAACAGATGCTCATAGGTCAGACATAACAGCAACTTCCAGAGGATATTTTTTCTAGGACAGGAGGAAGCTGCCTGAGAATAAGTCAATTTAGATTTTTAAAAAGACTAGTAGTATAGATCAATTCCTTCCTGATGACTTCTTTTGAGTGACTTCCCTCTTCCACTTTTATAGCTATGCTACCTGCCTAGTGGTTTAGTTCCATTAACTCTCCTTTTCCCTGAGCAAATTTCATTTACATTTCAGTCACTTATAACTGAATGCTTGCCTCAACTGATGATGCTACATGGGAAAAAACAAAATAAATGTTTTTCATTGGCCTGGAATCAAAATAATAGGAATCTTGTTATGTGATTCTCATGTTTACTGGTACCAGGTTGAACATCTTTAACGCATTCTCAACTGCAACAATCCATTAAATAATTTACTTCAAGAACTCAGAAATTAGCTGAGCACAGTGACACTGACCTATAATCCCAGCAGCTCTGGACCCTGAGACATAAGGATCGCGAGTTCAAAGCCAGCCTCAACAAAAGTGAGTTGCTCAGTGAGACTCTGTCTGTAAATAAAATACAAAATAGGGCTGGGGTTGTGGCTCAGTGGTTGAGTGCCCCTGAGTTTAATACTTGGTTAACCCCGACCCCACCCCCATCCCTCCCAAAAAATCAGAAAATAGATGATTTGCCCTAAGGCTACATTTTCCTTTTATACAAAAATAGTTATCTCTCAAGATAATTTTACCCTTATTTAGACTTGTAGTTTTTGTAAAAATAATATAACAATTTTGGTGTACTCATGTATAAAATATTGTCCATCTTCAAATAAAAATGTATAGCTTACAATAAAAAATCAGCAAGCTTCAACCTTTCCAAGTTTTAATTTCTTTGTCTGAGAAACAGAAGATTAGGTCTAAATTATCTCCAGTTCCCACATCTTATAGGACTTTGAAGAAAATTACGAAACTGCAAGCATGTTTTTCAAGTATGATTTGGAACTAAAGCCCATCCTTTGCCATTATATGAAATGTCCCTCTTGCTAGATCCTATTTCTTAATTTAGATTTAATTTAGAATAAAAATGAAATCCTTAATCTAATAGGTATACACAAAATTAAAATGAAGACACTAACAACAGAGATTTCCTAGCACACATTAAACAAGTAAGAATTTTTGGTAGGAATATTACTTATAATTAATATTTTATTAAGAATGTGGATGACATTTTTACCCAAAGAGACTTAATACCAATTTATTTCATCTTTGTAGAATGAAGCTTACGGACTTTCAAAAGCATAGCATGAGCTATAGGGAAAGAAAGAGTGAAGGTAAAGAAAGAGGGAAATTGAAATGTTGAGTAGAGAGAGTTAAAAAAAATAAAAAGAAAAGAATATCATCTAAAAGTCAGTGCAAAGTTGACTTGGTTCTATTATTTTCATTCAATCCAAAGCAAATGAATACATTTTAAAATAAGTTGTTTATATTATGTGGCCAAAGGATATAGAATGTGTTAAACCAACTAACTGAGAGTAAATACTATCAAATCAACATGAAAAATTTTCCTCAGTCATTATTTGTTTATTACTGGGTAACTGTTCAATTCTGGCTTAGTCAATTAAACAGAGATGAAATGTTTTATTTTATATGTGTAATATGAATTGTAATGCATTCTGCTGTCATATATAACAAATTAGAATAAAATAAATAAATAAATAGATTTGAGATGGAAAATAAATTGAAATCCATTAATATATGATCTTTTCTACACCATATTAGTCTACTTCTATCTGGCTAATTCTTAGCATGAGGGTGAAGCACATAACTTAGCATGTGAATTTTTTTGGAATTCTACTCTGTCATGTAACACTATATAGGTGCATTTTCATATTGAAAGAATCGAAAGTATAACCATAATATTTAGTGGCAACAGAATATTTTATCATGTATCAGATCTTGCCGCAGCCCAGCTGGCTGGGCAAAATAGCTGGGGGGTGACAAGCAATTTGTAAAGACTGATACAGCAGGACTGGGAGCCGTTTATTATAGGACAAGAGGGGTATATATACATTACACACAGCTTATCCTAATTAACATAAACTAGATACAGCAGTCAACCAATAAAGAATCTCCACACTTAATGGCTCGCTGGTGTTACTTCACAAACCACTCCCTCTGGCAAAATGCCAGGTGCCATCTTGACTTGTTTACAGACCCTAACAAGATCTCCCTAAATTTGTTTAATCATCTTCATTCTTGAACAATAAAGCTAATTTCTGTTTTCCTCATAAAAGGATTAATACTTTATGACTATTAAATCAATATAATTTCCCATATTTCTTTAGGATACAGCTAACATTTTTGAAATCATTTCCTGAATAATATGAGTGTTACTCTTTCTTTGGCTTCAAATTTAGAAAATTGCTTTAGATAAAGGCCACCCAATTGTACTCTCACCAACAACATGGACTTTAATTTACTTTGACAATATAATTAATAAAAAATACTGAGGCTGCATGCTTTTTAATTAGCATTCCTTTAATTATCATATTTTTGTGGAATCATTTGCTCTGCAAATTATTCGATATTTGTTACTAATTGCTTATTTTTTGAATCAATGTTTTATGATGTTTCCCTGTTTATCTAAGGAGTCCTTTGACTGATATGAAGGCAATTAAAGATCCAGGAGGCAAAAAAGTTCTAATTCATTATTTGACTATTTCGATGTTATAATTGATATCCATAAAAATTCATATACCTTGTTTGTTTCTAAATATGCAATGTGTGAGATACATCATAATTCCACTTCCATCTTAATCTTCAGGATTTAATAAGTTTACACAAAAAAATGTGTACCACATATATCAGTATGGTTCTTTATGCTTGGGCTTATAGTTCAATGTAAGAGCTTTA
This sequence comes from Marmota monax, assembly GCF_021218885.2. Lineage (NCBI taxonomy): Eukaryota > Metazoa > Chordata > Mammalia > Rodentia > Sciuridae > Marmota > Marmota monax. The sequence goes on from NW_026692179.1 coordinate 188,167, forward strand.
TACAATAGGTAAATGAGATTGTCAGGTAGAAGAGTACACATGCGTTGTCATATTTAACTTTTAAGGAGGCAAAATAATATGACAGAACTGGTGTGTCAGTGTAAAGTTTAGGATCTTCAGTAGAAAAAGGAATGGTATTGATTCTTTAAGAATGAGAAAGGAATCATGCCATACCTTAAAGAGACACACACTTGTGCTGCTGTAGGCATGCAGCACTGATTGTATTGTGACATAAGTTAGAAAAGGGTGTGTTAGTTGGGAAGATATTTGAAAGAAAAATAAAATGTACAGTCATCACTCACTGTAAGTTATTTTTTCAACATAACAAGCACCAACTTGTTTTATTAATCTGTTTTTAATAGTGTCAAAAGGACTCTTCTGCCATGCTAGTCTGCACCTAAAAGGTGTAGAAAGATTTTATGTTGTTAAAGATGAAGTATGGATAAAGAATTAGAGGTAAAATAATGTCTGGTATGCAGAGTATGTCCAAGAATGGATCCCATCCCCTGAAAATCTTAGTTCTTCCCTCCTACTCAATTGTGTACATAGAGAAAAAACTGTTTATGTACTATTATTTACAGATCATCTTGTTTCATTCTGTATAAAGACATTGTTTTATTTTACCTCTGCTCCATATTACAGTGGATACTATAACCATCCAGGATACAGATTCAAAAATATTTTCCACAATTATTTACCTCTTTGTGTTAAGAAATTTTATGATAAAATGTACTACAAAAGATACAGAAGTTCTTTGGGATTTTCATGTTAAAAATTATGGTTTAATATTCTTTCCTTTCTAGCAGTATAGAACTTTGTGACTCAAGGTTCTAAATTAGTACCTGGTTTGAACTTAATGAAAAAAACCAAACATATCTAGAAACAATTTTAACAAAATAATCAAAGTCTTGCTAAGAAAAATGCATTATAAAGAAGTTCTGTTTAAGATTTAATTAGCCTACACAAATTCTCATCTGTTACAGTTCATAATCATTATTAAGAGAATTAAATATATTTATTCAATTATAATAAAATATACATCATTTTTAAAGTATTAGAAGTACATATTTTCCTGTTACCTGTTGATGCTTTTCTCCTTATTTTATATTTGAATATTTTGAACACATTTTTCTTGTTTTCTTTTTAAAAGCTAAGTAGGTAATTGGTCTAATTATCAATTATGCACTATAAATCTTCCATAAGCATTCAAAGACCAGAAACATAAATCATCTGAGTGATTACATTTGATGACTCTTCAAAATTTCCCTATATCTAGTGTTCCTCCCTGAAAGTAAAGCTTACATTATTTATTAAGATAACTTCAATGTTAAAAGCCTAATTTTAAAATGCATATAAATTTAAAATGAATAAATAATTAAAGCATTAAGGTAAAATTTATTCAAGGCCAATTCTATAAATTCACAAGACTCTGGAAGATTGTGTCATTTAAGAATTATGGGAGCCTACATCATGCCATGGGCATGCAAGATCTTAGGCTACATGGTGACGTAGAGCCAGTGTTAGATCACCAGCTACAGTAGTAAGAACAGGAATGATGCAAAGATAAAGTGGCACCAAAAAAAAGTCTCCATATTTCATATTTCTCCTAAGTTATCTATGTATATTCATCTCACTCATCACTTCGGCTCTACTATAATCCCATAGGTATCTGAAGAGTTATCTTTATATAGTTAAGGTAAAATGTTACTCTCATGAACTTGTGCCCTTCATAAATTGGGCACCTGTGAGTCAATAGAATTTTGAGATGGAATTATATTGTTTTCACACATATAAATATTTCAGTCCATAAGATATTTGAAACAGTGGTAAGGTGGACAAAAAATGAGGGTAGTGGAGAAGTGAGCTGCAGACCATAAATAGTTTTAGGTAAAGGTAGTGCAAAAGATTCAATTGGATAAACGGGATTATGATTGACTAGGGATAGCTTGGTAATGTTGAAATGGAAAGACTGGAAAGGTAGATAAAGCTGAATTTTAGAATTAAATCACTGTTGATCTTAAATGTCAAATGTGACATGATTTAGAACTTGTAATAGTTATAAGGCTAAGGAACAGCCTGATCATATTGACATTTTTTAAATGATACTCATGGATAGCATGAGAAATTAACTTGGGAGGTTTGTGGAGGAGAAACAACTGACAGGGAATTTTGAAACGTGAAATAATCCATATGAGAAAGATTGGGGGCATGAACTTACAAATGGTGTGGATGAAGAGTGAGGAGACAGACTAATAAAATATATGCATAGAGCATCAAACTCAGTAACCAATTAGGGCTGCAGATGAAAGGGTGGGAGGAATCTAGTGTGATTGCCAAGTTCTTTTTTCAGATGATTGGAACACAGAGACACCATCCAAAATAGGAGAGCCTAGACTAGAAATGAAGTGTTGCATATGATGTGTCTTGGGAGCTTCAAGTGCAGACATCAGGCAATGGATGCTGGGAATCTGGAGCTCAGGGTTCCTCGGTATTAATATCTGCTTCTCTCTGTCCTCAGACAGAACTACTGTCTCTTTCTGAGATGGTCCTCTGTACCATTTTCCTGATTGCCCTTATCCTTTTGGTTTTACAATTGTACTATTAAAAAGTGTGAGGATAAAAATGGTCTCATTGATATTTATACCAAAAATTAGAACAATTTAAACTCTTTTGGGCACTCAAAGATAATGTAGATAACTCTTTTCATTTGTTATACATTGAGGATACAAACATGAAATCAGAAAGAGTCCCTAGAACACAGCTTCACTGCACAAACAGGCAAACACATATATAATCACTTCTCTTGACACTTATAATATTGGAGGGGCCACAAGAGTGAGGAATAAGTAGTCATTGGACTGATCATACAGTGGGTAGGACTTGGTAGGAATTCTTCAGCTGGCTCAACCATGAAGCTCTCTAGAGGTATGCTGCCTCAAGATGTCACTTTCATTGTAAAATATAATGCCTCATTAATGAGTAAGTTACCTCATCCCCCCATATCATAGAGCCACTCAAAGAAGATTGAAACATTCCCCCACCCTTGGTAAAAGTTATTGCTGTCACTATGTCAAATCCCACAGTATCCTATGGGGGGTTAAACATTTTGTTTTCTCATCCCCTAGATCTTCCCTTACTTGGCCTGGTCAAAACTTACTAGCACTATGTCCACATACTAGTCTACAGAGAGGGTGAAAAATCAAAAGTATAAGGGAGACAGTGATTTTTTTCCAAGGGTTTTACCTGAAATTGTCTGCAGAAATTCTACTCATAGTTCCTTGAACAAATTTATTCTCAAAAACAGAAGAAAATAAAAGGGAGGTTGAAAATAATAGATTTCTATCTTGGCTTCCATGTGTTCAGAAAAAAATGGGGTTTTATTAACAAAAGAAATGAGTAGAGAATAGATGATAAGGGAAATAGCTTAAATTAGCTTCTCTTCCATAAACAATCCCAATATTATACATCCAGCGTTATATGAAATTATATCATATCTGTGATCTCAAATTGTCCATCCAAACATCTGACAGAGTAATTTTATTTGTAGTACTCATGTTCTGGTATTCACTACTGCCACAGTGCTTCAGATTGTCCATGACCTTGAGCCGAGCTCAGCACTTTTTCACCAATCATGAAGCTTCCTCCTCTCTTCTCTTTGTGAATCACAGAATTCCACAATCTGTTAATATAATCACAACATTAAAAATAATATAATACCTTAATCTTTTTTCTACATGTATCATAAAAAATTACATAACAAAGCATAAACCATTTAACCACCTCCTCTGGGTCTACATCTTACATGTTAAATTGTTCTTCAGAACAATGAAGAAACTAAAACTAGGATAATTGGCTTAAAATTCATTATCATATATTTCATGCAGGCAAATAATACCAATCAGAGGACCTACTATATCCTCACGCTCTAAGGTGAATAGATCATACTTTCTCTCCTTTACACAAATCTGAATGCCCTCAGATCCACCATCTTAAAGGATTTCAAAGACTCCATTCAAAATAAAATAAAAGTAATTCTCAACCTTGAACACTCAACCTTCTTCCTAATGGCCTTGTGCACATTCCAGCATGTCAGTGTTCCATATAAGCTATTATATGTTATGATTTAGATATAAAAAACCACATAGCTCATGTATGAGACAGTGCAAGAAAGTTTAGAAGTTAAATGATTGGGTTATGAGAGTTTTAACCTAATCAGCACATTAATTCCCTGAGAGATTAACAGGGTAGTAACTATAGGCAGGTAGGGGTATGGTTTAGAGATTAACAGAGTAATAACTATAGGCAGGTTGGGTATGGTTCTAGGAGGTAGATCCCTGGTGTATGTGTGACTTTTGGGGCATCTCACTCTGCTTCCTGGTCCCATGTCCTGAGCTGCTTTCCTCTGCTTCAGTCTCCAATCATGATGTTCTGCCTCACGTAGGGCCCCAAAGAATAGAGTCTGCTTTCTATGAACTGAGATTTCTGAAACCATGAGACCCCAAATAAAACTTTCCTCCTCTAATTGTTATTGTCAGTTCTTTTGGTCACAGCAGTGAAAAAGTTGAATAAAATTGGTATAATAGGGAAATACATCTTCTATAAATATTTCTTTCCATCTATACAGTCTTCCAAATAGTGTTTTGTCTGATTTTCTTAAAATATATTTTTTCTCTTAGAAGTTTTCTTAACCAACTTTCTTTTTCTTTCCCCCTCTGTGCTGGGGATCCGTGTACATTCTTTAATACATTTAACAACTTCTCTTTTATTCTTCAATAAATGTCAGTCTAGCTGTAAACTCCCTAACTTCACTCAGGTGACAGCCTCTAATGACTTCAAATTGCCAACTTCTTTGATTAAGATCTCACTTGAGAGAAGCAAATTTATATAACTAATTATCCTTCTGGTACTTTGAGTAGATACCTTAAAGGAAATTTGAAGTTAAATTATCCAAAACAAGACTCTTGATTTGAGTGCAACCTCACACACACACACACACACACACACACACACACATCCACACACACACACACTTTTCCTCATTGTAATAAATGAAGTTATTTTTCACTTCTTACAATATCAGAAAATGAGTAACTTTAAAAAATATTCACCCTTGGGGGCTGGAATTGTGGCTCAGCCGTAGAGCCCTTGCCTAGGACAGGCGGATCCGGGGTTCGATTCTCAGTACCACATAAAAAAAATAATAATAAAGGCATTGTGTTGTGTCTCCATCTACATAAAAGATTCTCTCTCTCTCTCTCTCTGAAAAATACTTTAAAAAATATTCACCCTTATTTTACCACCATGTTTCCTTATTTTCTACACTTATGACATCATAAAGATTTTAATACCTATATTTGTATTATATTTTTTATTTATACTTTCTATCTTGACTGACATTCCCTCTCTTGCTTAAACTACTTCTAATCACTTTCAAACTAATGAGTTTTTTCCTATATTTTTCTCACCTACCATTCATTCCCCAGGCAACAATTCAAATGTCCTCAACATATAAATCAGATCATGTTGCCCCCTTACGCTTTTATTTGCACTTGAAACAATGTATGTTCTTTATTATGGCCCATAAGCTCTGTGGAATCTGCCTCTTGGTGTCCTCTATAGCCTCACGCCATGCCACTCCCTCACCAATTCACATTAGCCTACTCTAAGTTCCTCCCCTGCAACTCACCTCAGGACCTGTGTGTTGCAGTTCTCTTCACTTCTCTGTGTAGCCCCATAGTTTGTCCTTTAGTTAATCATTACCTTTTCCTTACCATTTAGTTGTAAGATCAGTAGGATTTTCCCTGACTATCTCATCAAATTTACTCCTCAAGATGCCTACCAGTATTCCATATCCCCAGGGCTCTGTCACTTTCCTTTCTAGCTCTGTATTAAACTCTATAATCACATTATCAGTTTTGCTCTATTGTTTGTTCTTGTCTCCTACACCAGCACATAAACACTCTGATTTTGATTTTTTTTCAGACTTGTTCTATCTTGTTTAATCTTGATAGCCACAGAATGAGAACAGCAGTTGGCACACAGCAGATTTTCAATAAGTATTTATTTAGTAATTGAACAAATGCCTATTTAATGAATAAAAGTTCACTAAGTGGATGAAGTTTGTATTACATCAAGGGTGAAATCGTGACCTTGGGCAGGTCATTGAATACCCTAAAAACCATGGGCAATTTAATATTTTAGTAGGTGGAGACTAAATGATGATGGGCAAAAAGTCAAATTACAATTATAATTATAAATTGCACATCATGCTATGTATTTGACTGTTTTCTTCAATTAATGGCTTTGATTTTAGCTAGCCAATTTTGAAATCGATGGCAGTGATGTAAATAGGAAATATATTGTGACAAGAAAGAACAGTCAGGACACAGAACTATGTGCTCAATAAGAAAAGTATATGCTGAACTAGAAGCAGCTGGGCTACACAAAATGTGACCTCTTAGAAAACAGATAATAAATAGAAGAAGCAAGACTTGTTGACCACTTGAAATGGAAGAGGAGCAAGAAGAGTCAAAGGCATCTGAAATGGGTGACTGGCGATATCACTAAGAGAAATAGGCAATAAAATTGGAGTCAGTGTTCATGTCAAAGATTAAATTATGTACATGCATCTATTTCTAAAGCTAACACAGTCTGATTCATTTGGATATAGGCCAAGCAAACAAAAATGAAATATGAACTCATCTTTCTTCAAGCTAAAGTTCATAGTATTGTGCTTGACTCTTGCATTATAAGCTGTGTTTAAAGTAACAAGAAGAGTAGGGATAGTCATAGGTAAAAGTTGAACCTGCATTCCTTTACCTTAACTCTCCCATATTATATTTTTTCCTCAAAGTCTTTCAATAAATTAATCCTGTCAAACCATGAAAAGACATGAAGTAAACTTAAAAGTGTTTTACTAAATGACATGAGCCAATTTGAAAAGGCTACCTTCTGTAGTATTCCAATTATATGATATTATGCAGGCAAAATGATCAGTAGTTGTCAAGGTTTAGCTGGGAGGAGAGATGAATATATGGACCATGGAATCACTGAGGCAGTGAAACTATTCTGCATGATTCTCTAGTGATGGGTAGGATGGGTAGCTTTATTACACTTGTCAAAACCCATAGATAATGTATGTACAACACCAACAGTGAATCCAAATATAAATTATGGACTTTGGTTGATAATGACATACCATCTATATGGTATATATTTATCCATAGTGCAAATGCGTCATTGTGGTACAGATGCTAACTGTGGGGAATTTGCACATGTGTGGGGACAAAGTTTTAATGTGAATTTTTTTACTTTCTGCCAGAGTTTGCTGTAACCCAAGAACTTCCCTAAAAAAATATAGTTTATTAATTCAAAAATTGATATTTTGGCCTACTTAAGCTTCAGTTGAATTATGTATTTCTCCAAAGTTATTGATATTGCATTAAAAGGGTTGCTGAGACTCAGAAGTATCTGAAACCTGCTTTTCTAAGCTACCTATTTTTCTTTGACATCTTAAGTAAAGATACAATCACAAAGCAGGGAGGAGGATGTGACATAATTGATTTTTTACTCCAAAAATCAATTTAAACTCCTAGTAACAGCCACAACAAAAACCTACATAAACTGAAGGTACCTCAAATTAAAACAAGTTCTTTTTCTACTCTTTGCTTAAACCCAAGTTATAGGAGCTTCTTACTCTTCTGAGGTACAAGTTCACATGGACATCTGAGCCACATATAAGAAACAGGTACACATGTCAGTATTAACTTATTAGATCACAGGTTAATGACTCTATGAAATTATTTTTACTGCTAGCGTTAAACTCAATAATAAAAATTAGCATAACTATAAATGACAGCCAAGTTCAGTAGACCTCCAAACAAAATCTGTTCTTTCTGCCCTATCCTTTTGAAATGGGTG